>NW_027490223.1:421934-721934 GCF_050948175.1 Xylocopa sonorina | reverse complement strand
ATTCCTCGTCTACACTTCAAATGAATGTGAATGCGACACTTCCTTGCAAGGAAATAGAGTTTGCGAATGTCTACCTATCGTAGCAATAGTGTTCTAATGCTTCATAAAACGCGATATCGCATCTCATTTCTATGTTTCATGGTAAGATATATTATGATTAGCGAAGTGTTATGTATTCCTCGTCTACACTTCAAATGAATGTAAATGCGACACTTACTTGCAAGGAAATAGCGTTTGCAGATGTCTACGTATCGTAGCAATAGGGTTCTTATGATTCTTAAAACGCGATATCGCTTCTCATTTCTATGTTTCATGGTAAGATATAATATGATTAGCGAAGTGTTATGTATTCCTCGTCTACACTTCAAATGAATGTGAATGCGACACCTCCTTGCTAGGAAATAGCGTCTGCAGATGTCTAGGTATCGTAGCAATAGAGTTCTAATGCTTCATAAAACGCGATATCGCATCACATTTCTATGTTTCATGGTAAGATATAATATTCATTGCGAAGTGTTATGCATTCCTCGTATACGATTGAAATGAATGTAAATGCGACACTTCCTTGCAAGGAAATAGCGTTTGCAGATGTCTACGTATCGTAGCTATAGAGATCAAATGCTTCTTAAAACGCGATATCGCATCTCATTTCTATGTTTCATGGTAAGATATAATATGATTTGCGAAGTGTTATGTATTCCTCGTCTACACTTCAAATGAATGTAAATGCGACACTTTCTTACAAGGAAATAGTGTTTGCAGATGTCTACGTGTCGAAGCAATAGAGTTCAAATGCTTCTTAAAACGCGATATCGCATCTCATTTCTATGTTTCATGGTAAGATATAACATGATTTGCGAAGTGTCATTTATTCCTCGTCTACACTTCAAATGAATGTAAATGCGACACTACCTTGCTAGGAAATAGCGTCTGCAGATGTCTAGGTATCGCAGCAATAGAGTTCTAATGCTTCTTAAAACGCGATATCGCATCTCATTTCTATGTTTCATTGTAAGATATAATATGATTTGCGAAGTGTCATGTATTCCTCGTCCACACTTCAAATGAATGTAAATGCGACACTTCGTTGCAAGGAAATAGCGTTTGCGAATATCCATCTATCGTAGCAATAGTGTTCCAATGCTTCTTAAAACGCGATATCGCATCTCATTTCTATGTTTCATGGTAAGATATAATATGATTTGCGAAGTGTTATGTATTCCTCGTCTACACTTCAAGTGAATGTAAATGCGACACTTCCTTGCAAGGAAATAGCGCTTGCAAACGTCTACCTACCGTAGCAATAGAGTTCTAATGCTTCTTCAAACGCGATATCGCATCTCATTTCTATGTTCCATGGTAAGATATAATAGGATTTGCGAAGTGTCATGTATTCCTCGTCTACACTTCAAATGCATGTAAATGCGAAACGTCCATGCAAGGAAATAGCGTTTGCAGATGTCTACGTATTGTAGCAATAGAGTTCAAATGCTTCTTAAAACGCGATATCGCACCTCATTTCTATGTTTCATGGTAAGATATAATACGATTTGCGAAGTGTTATGTATTCCTCGTCTACACTTCAAATGAATGTAAATGCGACACTTCCTTGCAAGGAAATAGCGTTTGCAGATGACTACGTATCGAAGCAATAGGGTTCAGATGCTTCTTAAAACGCGATATCACATCTCATTTCTATGTTTCATGGTAAGATATAATATGATTAGCGAAGTGTTATGTATTCCTCGTCTACACTTCAAATGAATGTGAATGCGACACTTCCTTGCAAGGAAATAGAGTTTGCGAATATCTACCTATCGTAGCAATAGTGTTCTAATGCTTCATAAAACGCGATATCGCATCTCATTTCTATGTTTCATGGTAAGATATATTATGATTTGCGAAGTGTTATGTATTCCTCGTCTACACTTCAAATGAATGTAAATGCGACACTTACTTGCAAGGAAATAGCGTTTGCAGATGTCTACGTATCGTAGCAATAGAGTTCTTATGATTCTTAAAACGCGATATCGCTTCTCATTTCTATGTTTCATGGTAAGATATAATATGATTAGCGAAGTGTTATGTATTCCTCGTCTACACTTCAAATGAATGTAAATGAGACACTTCCTTGCAAGGAAATATCGTTTGCAGATGTCTACGTATCGTAGCAATAGAGTTCTAATGCTTCATAAAACGCGATATCGCATCACATTTCTATGTTTCATGGTAAGATATAATATTCATTGCGAAGTGTTATGCATTCCTCGTATACGATTGAAATGAATGTAAATGCGACACTTCCTTGCTAGGAAATAGCGTCTGTAGATGTCTAGGTATCGCAGCAATAGAGTTCTAATGCTCCTTAAAACGCGATATCGCATCTCATTTCTATGTTTCATGGTAAGATAAAATATAATTTGCGAAGTGTCATGTATTCCTGGTCCACACTTCAAATGAATGTAAATGCGACACTTCGTTGCAAGGAAATAGCGTTTGCGAATATCCATCTATCGTAGCAATAGTGTTCTAATGCTTCTTAAAACGCGACATCGCATCTCATTTCTATGTTTAATGGTAAGATATAATATGATTTGCGAAGTGTTATGCATTCCTCGTCTACGATTCAAATGAATGTAAATGCGACACTTCCTTGCAAGGAAATAGCGTTTGCAGATGTCTACGTATCGTAGCAATAGAGTTCTTATGATTCTTAAAGCGCGATATCACATCTCATTTCTATGTTTTGTAACGTCAGGCGTACCGCCTGCCACCCTCCGGCGCCCACCTCATCATCCCCAGCATCCGTATCCGGAGCCCCTGCACACGGGCCACCCGCCGACTCGCCGTCCCTACAGAAGGAGACAAAGGTATGAGAGGGAAGAGGGATGCAGCATGCCGCGCCCACGCGCGATCTCCACACACGAGGAGGAGGACTTCACCCCGTATTACGAGGGCGAGGAGCTCTCCGACACGTACTGGGTCGAATCCCCAGCGATCACGAAGCCCTATACGTACTTCTCGTACATGTGGGATTAGAATAAGCACACTACTCACCTATGTACATACACACCAACACACACCTAGATTTAAGTAAATATATGTATATATTTTATTCATGCACGGTTATGTTCCGTGCACTCGCGCGCACACTCGACGCTCGCGGCTCACGCTTAACGCGGGCCGCGCCCCACTCCGAACGGCCGCCCCACCACGAGGGCCGAGCGGCCGCCCTACTCCGACCGTCCGCCCCACCGCGAGGGCCCAGCGACTCGCGCGCCGCGCGACCCGAGGAGGTCGCGGACGCGAGATCCGAGGTTCAGTTCGTATCTCATCTCCGAACGGGAGAGTTCCAATCTCACCTCCGAACGGGAGAGTTGGTATCTCATCTCCGAACCGAGGAGTTCTAATCCAGCATCCGAACGATGCACCTCCGATCCGAGCAATAGGCTCATTCGCAACGAGCAATTAGCTCTAATGCATTCGTCTCTATCCATACTCCCATAGCGGAGCCCATTCGATACTTTATACTATTTCTAATTCTCATTGTAATCGCTAGTCAGTAACTTAGAATTTAGTCAAGTGTATCTAGTATAGTGAAATCATAGAATATAGTTTATTTTTACCAGATTCAAAGTATCTTTATTCGAGTTCAAATACAATTCCTTAATTCTAATCCACGGGTACGCTCGCGATTATTCTAATTCTATATCTCATCTACGATAGTCTTGAGGCTCGACGACTAGAGCGAACCAGCGCTTAGTTGCTCCATCCTCACTTCTACCGTGTACAGAATATCTTGCGCCCAGGTCGATCCCGGTAAGCTAGAGCGAACCAACGCTTAGCCGTGCCGTATTCAACCGAAGTTCAAGTATTCTCGATGAGCCTTGCACCTCCGACAAAGCGTACACGACGCGCGGGGAGGAGAGAGTTCATTCGTCGTCTCGCTCGGGAATACGTGGGTGATGCACCAGAATATTCAATTTCCTACGTTCGAGTCCTGGTTCCTGTGAAGGAGGTTTCCTTCGCCGCACGACCCGTACGAGTCGCCAATCGTCAGGGCCAAACGCCGATACCTGCCAGCCGGAGTCAACCCGCCTGGACGCTTATTCCCGTAGACGTACCTCCGTTCCAGCCGTACGCCGCCGCCATCCCGGTTGCGGATCCAAGGCGTCCCAGGTACCTGGAAAGAGAAATCAGACAGCGGAATCAAGCCTTCGCAAGGTAAGTTTAGTGTTAGTTACCGTTTTATCGAGTCCGAAACGCCAACGAACCCGGTCCGGACGCAATTCGCGTTATTTTCGGGAACGGTTACGACTTTGTGCCACCGTTGCGAGCGCAACCGCACCTCGGGACGTGACACGAAAGTTATTTTTGGTGACAGCGGTGGGATAGCCACGCGTTTCCTCCGGAAATTCCGCCGAAAGGAACCGCGAAACTAGATATGGCAACCCGGACTCCGACAAAAACGCGCCAGCAGACACAGCGAGCCGCCGCGATGGCCGATTCCGAACGCGAAAAACGCACTAGCAGAACGCTCGACTTCCAAGACGCTATCTCCGAGCCTCTTCCTAGTACCGCGCAACAAAGTACTTCCGCGAAAAATACGAAAGTTTACGAAGAGAAATTTTACGCCGTGAATTAGAATCTATTCGCAGAACGCCTGATTTAACGCGCGACGATACCGTTTCGCTGGATATTCCTCGGGGAAATCCGCTTTCCGCACATAATTCGAGCTCTGATTTCAATACAAATAGTTCGCAACACGACGAGCTATCGCTTAAGCAGGCCCTCGAAGCCGTGCCGACATTCGATGGTCAGAACATTCCTATTCTTCAGTTTACCCGAGCGTGTAAACGCGCTTATGAACTTATCCCTAATGGGTGCGAGCGAACTTTCACACGCCTGCTTAAGGGAAAACTCAAGGGTCGTGTTACACAATACTCGAATTAACGGACGTTCTTCGCAGCACATTTTGCTCCGTAAAATCAGCTCATCATTATCGGGGTGAACTTGCAAATATATTCATGCGCGCGAACGAGCACATTCTAGATTACATCGGTCGAGTAAAAGATCTTAGAACCGCCATAATTGATTGCGAGAGGCTTGCTCGACGAGACACACCGGAATCGCTCGATGACGTAGACGCGCTCACTCTACAATGTTTTAAAGACGGTCTCATTCCGGAAATTCGAATGCAAATGACGATAAATTCATTCGGCACATTGCGAGAAACGTTCGCTCGAGCGCGGGAGCTCTATCAAATGCACGAACGTGATTGCAACCGGCTAGGTAGATCGCGTGTCGCGCGACCAGAATCGCGCGAAAAACCAGCCGAAATTATTTGCCGAAAATGCAATAATATCGGACATTACGCGACCGAGTGTCGGCTCAGACCGCCATCGCCGTACCGACCGCAGGAATACTTGCGATCCAGGGACGTACCGCCTCCTACTCGAGGCCCCGCGTACGAACAACCGAGACAAATCGTAGCCAGGGACGCGCCCAAATTTTGTCGCTATTGCAAGACCCCGGGGCACGAAATAGGCGAGTGCCGCAAAAGACAGTACAACAACGCGGTAAATAAAAATTCGGGAAACGACAATGGCCTCCGCACCCGCCGCGAGACAGGTGGCGAGGCCGCGTACCCAGTCCGTCCTCTCGCCGCGAGCAACTCCAACGCGGAAATCGACGAAACGCCGCGATAAACATAACCGGAAAAACTAGCACGCCAAACGTAGTTCTAAAATCCGATCTTCTAATTTCACCAACTCGCTTCATGGTGGACACTGGGGCGGAAATAAATATTATAAAACGTTCGGCTCTAAAAGCATCCGCGCGAATCGATAAGTCCGAGATCGTAATAATAACAGGGGTAACCGATGGCAAAACCGCAACCCTAGGGACGGTGAATCTTGTCATTTTCGGTCGCGTCGTTCCTTTTAATGTGGTCGAGGATGATTTCCCCCTTAAACCAAGCGGGATCCTCGGCTCCGGGTTCTGTATGGACGCAGAAATCTCTTTTCCAAATAAAATAATCAAATGGAATGGTAAGAGAATTCCTTTCGAAGACGATATCGAAGCACTCGAGGAACCGTCACCGGACTCGAAAATAAAGCCTCTCCTATCGCCGAAACGTAAACAAGCGCCGCGCACGGAATCTATTCCCCCTCCGCCGCCGCGCCCGCCGCGTAAATCATCGCCTCCGCTGAAACGCGATGCAACAACGAAATCGAAGCTTCGAACGCAAGACAAAGCAGCTTCTCCGAAGTCAGGAGACCGTATCTCCATTCCGCCGAGATCAAATATCGGTATCAAGGTCCGCGTAGTTAATTCGAATCTCGCGGAAGGTATAATTCCTCGTATCGATCTTGCGCCGGGCATATTTTTCGGAAACGCTCTCGTCAGAGTAATTCGGGGCAAAGCGGTAACTCGAATAATTAATTCATCCGACCGCGCCGTCGAAATCGCGTTACCAGAGATCATACTCGAGCCCGCGCAAATCATGACTCCCCTCCACGAGGAGGATAGTCCGTCGCTGTATCCGGTTTTTTCTAAATCTACTAAATCTAACGTATCCGCCGTACCGATCGGCTCATCCCAAAAAGGGAAAACTTCTATTTCTTTCTCGAGTCAGACACCATACTCGACAATCGAAACTCCTCCTTCGCGTTGCAAAATCGCGAATGTTCAACAGATCTCTTATGCTCAGGCGGTTAAAAATAATGTACAACAGGCGCCGTTAAAACAAACATCGAAATCCGCCAACCTTTCGAAATCTCGCTTAGATCGAATTCTTAGTCTCCTCCGTCTCGACCACCTCAACGCAGAGGAAAGAGAGCACGTCGTCCGTCTCGTTCAAAGCACGCAGGAGCTTTTTCACACTGAGGGGGATAAATTAGGGCATACGTCAGCAACCACGCACAAGATTCCAACCGTCGACGACCGCCCCCTCAATGTGAAACAATACCGTTTCCCACCAGCTCATAAGGAGGAGATTCGACGACAAGTCGACAAATTTTTACAAAATGGTGTCATCTCTCCGTCAAAATCACCATATAATTCGCCATTGTGGGTTGTCCCAAAGAAACCGGACTCCTTGGGCAACAAGCAATGGCGCGTCGTCATCGACTACCGCGCACTCAATGAGAAATCTGTCGCCGATGCCTATCCCCTCCCTTGCATTACCGAGATACTTGATCAGCTCGGGAGCGCGAAGTATTTTAGTACATTCGATCTCGCGAGCGGATTTCACCAGATCCCAATGGAGCCCGCCGATGCTCCCAAAACCGCTTTTTCGACGCCTCACGGGCATTATGAATTTAAAAGAATGCCATTCGGATTAAAAAATGCGCCAGCGACGTTCCAACGACTTATGGACAATGTCCTGTCCGGTCTCCAGGGGAACGAAATTTTCGTCTATTTGGACGACATTGTTATCTACGCTAGCTCTCTTCAAGAACATCGACTTAAATTCGATAAATTAACTCAACGGCTCAAAGAAGCTAATTTAGTATTGCAGCCGGATAAGTGCGAATTCTTGAGGAGAGAAGTAAGCTATTTGGGTCATATTATCAGTGAGCACGGTGTAAAACCTGACCCTGCGAAAATTAGCGCCGTCAAAAATTGTCCGCGCCCGCGCAACGCGAAACAGATCAAACAATTCCTCGGGCTCGCGGGATACTACAGGCGGTTCATCGCAAATTTTTCTAATATTGCTAAGCCACTTACAAATTTGTTAAAAAAAGACGCGCCCTTTGTATGGCGTAGCGAGCAAGAGAATTCATTCGTCAAACTCCGAGATTGCCTATGCGAAGCGCCTATCTTGCAGTACCCCAACTTCAAACAACCATTCGTGATAACGACCGACGCGTCCGCCGAAGCTATTGGTGCTATCTTGAGTCAAGGACCAATAGGCCGCGACTTGCCAATCGCGTACACGTCGCGACTGTTAAACGCTGCGGAGAAAAACTACTCCACGATCGAGAAGGAGTGTCTGGCGATTGTCTACGCCGTCCATTACTTTCGTCCATACATATACGGTAATCAATTCAAACTCGTTACCGACCATCGACCGTTAGTGTGGATGAATTCGGTCAAGGACCCGTCAAGTAGACTCGTACGGTGGAAGCTTAAGTTAGCGGAATTTGACTACGAGATGGTCTATAAAAGTGGAAAAACGAACCTTAATGCGGACGCATTGTCGCGGAATCCCGCTCAAATTTTTCCGCTCTCGTATTCAGAAAACTCGGAGGACGACATCTTCGATGTGCCTCCGGAAACCCGTAAAAAGTATACCACACTAGCGCCTCCTCCTACTCCGGTAACATCAGAACCTGAATTACCGACTCCAGGCACGTCCTTCCGTACCAACACAGCACCACCTCCGCAAGTCGCCAGCGACAGCACCGACTTCTATACTCCTGCTCCAAATGAATTTTTCCGACGCGAACCTCTATTTAATTTCAGCCGTGACGCATTATCAACGCGACGAGACAATGTAGTTGTCTTCGTCACGCAATCTGGGCACCCCTATGACACGGGCGCCAAAGATCTAGCGAACGCTGAAAAATTCCTTCCAAACAAAAATCACGTTCATACCAAAGCCAAAGTCATACAAATCGGAAACGAATTCCAAATCCAGCTTCCAATCATCGAACATTCCACCAGATCAATCAATTTCCAGACCGTAATAGAAACATTCAGATCCTTGTGCGACGTTGTAAACGAATTACAATTACAAACATTTAGTATCGCACAAACCTATCTAGACTCCGTATCCTGGTCCCGAATCCAGAAAATCCTTCAGGACCTGTTTTATGAAACAACTGTCCAGATTACGGTCTGCCAGGGCCTCATTAAAACCCCTTCGGTCGAAGAGCGACTGAAAATAATAAGAGAAAACCACGACTCCCCTGTGGGAGGTCACAAAGGGGTTAATAAAACTTATTCTCGCATCAGACAACAATACTTTTGGCCAAACATGAAAACACAAATACAAGAATATATTGGCAAATGTAAAAGTTGTCAGACAGAGAAACTGGTCCGGGTAAAGACCAGACAGCCTCTCACTTTAACCGACACCCCTGGCAGGGCATTCGATAAGATTTCAATGGACGTAATGGGTCCTCTTCCCGAAACTTCCGACGGTTATACAAGTATCCTCACGATCCAAGATCTCCTCACTAAATACTCAGTCGCAGTTCCTCTCAAAACCACCACCGCAGTAGACATTGCCGATGCTCTAATAAAAGAATTCATTTGTAAGTTCGGATGCCCGAAAGGCATACTCACGGACCAAGGTTCGAACTTTATAAATAGCTTGATTAAAGCCATAGCAATCAAATTCCGTATTAAGCAATACAAGTCCACTGCGTTCCATCCACAGACAAACGGGTCCGTTGAACGATCTCACCACGTCCTGGCCGAATATCTGAAGCATTACATAGAGTCGAGTAACGATTGGGTGAATTGGTTACCGTACGCAATGTTTTCATACAACACCAGTGTGCACGAGGGTACATTATACACCCCACACGAACTAGTGTTCGGCAGGATAGCTAGGACGCCGTCAGCCACTCCTTTTCAGGACAGCTCTGATAACGAAACTTATAGCGACTATCTTATACAACTTCAGGAGAAAATCTCGAAATCTCAGGATTTGGCTAAAGCCAATCTAGACAATGCGAAACGACGTTCTAAATATTATTATGACCGAAATCTCAATGTCCAAAACTTCGAGGTAGGCCAATGGGTCTATCTTTTAAAAGAGCCGAACAAACATAAGTTCCAGGCACAGTATTCTGGACCGTACCTTATCCTCGAAATTTTGGGCAATTGTAATGTTAAGCTGAATGTAAAAGGGCGCCATAAAATTGTTCATACGAACAAAATCAAAATTTGTAAACGAATGCATAGTATGCAGAGTGTGGATGCTAGTGAAAGAAAAGTGCGAAAAACTGAAAATGAAGTCAGTGAGAGCAGTGACATTCAAACGAACGCTGAAAGTGAAAGCGACGAAAGTGCCTGCAATCCGAAGGAAGCCCGCAGTCACGGTCCAATCTCCAAACGTTATCGCCAGGATCAACCAGGCGAAAAACCTCAGATTCCGCAGCATCCAGCCGACAGGACCAAGAGAAGGATCCAGCATCCCGAAATCTACCCAACAGACAAGAGATCTCGGCATGGCCGAGATTCTTTTTCCAAGGGGGGTGGTGTAACGTCAGGCGTACCGCCTGCCACCCTCCGGCGCCCACCTCATCATCCCCAGCATCCGTATCCGGAGCCCCTGCACACGGGCCACCCGCCGACTCGCCGTCCCTACAGAAGGAGACAAAGGTACGAGAGGGAAGAGGGATGCAGCATGCCGCGCCCACGCGCGATCTCCACACACGAGGAGGAGGACTTCACCCCGTATTACGAGGGCGAGGAGCTCTCCGACACGTACTGGGTCGAATCCCCAGCGATCACGAAGCCCTATACGTACTTCTCGTACATGTGGGATTAGAATAAGCACACTACTCACCTATGTACATACACACCAACACACACCTAGATTTAAGTAAATATATGTATATATTTTATTCATGCACGGTTATGTTCCGTGCACTCGCGCGCACACTCGACGCTCGCGGCTCACGCTTAACGCGGGCCGCGCCCCACTCCGAACGGCCGCCCCACCACGAGGGCCGAGCGGCCGCCCTACTCCGACCGTCCGCCCCACCGCGAGGGCCCAGCGACTCGCGCGCCGCGCGACCCGAGGAGGTCGCGGACGCGAGATCCGAGGTTCAGTTCGTATCTCATCTCCGAACGGGAGAGTTCCAATCTCACCTCCGAACGGGAGAGTTGGTATCTCATCTCCGAACCGAGGAGTTCTAATCCAGCATCCGAACGATGCACCTCCGATCCGAGCAATAGGCTCATTCGCAACGAGCAATTAGCTCTAATGCATTCGTCTCTATCCATACTCCCATAGCGGAGTCCATTCGATACTTTATACTATTTCTAATTCTCATTGTAATCGCTAGTCAGTAACTTAGAATTTAGTCAAGTGTATCTAGTATAGTGAAATCATAGAATATAGTTTATTTTTACCAGATTCAAAGTATCTTTATTCGAGTTCAAATACAATTCCTTAATTCTAATCCACGGGTACGCTCGCGATTATTCTAATTCTATATCTCATCTACGATAGTCTTGAGGCTCGACGACTAGAGCGAACCAGCGCTTAGTTGCTCCATCCTCACTTCTACCGTGTACAGAATATCTTGCGCCCAGGTCGATCCCGGTAAGCTAGAGCGAACCAACGCTTAGCCGTGCCGTATTCAACCGAAGTTCAAGTATTCTCGATGAGCCTTGCACCTCCGACAAAGCGTACACGACGCGCGGGGAGGAGAGAGTTCATTCGTCGTCTCGCTCGGGAATACGTGGGTGATGCACCAGAATATTCAATTTCCTACGTTCGAGTCCTGGTTCCTGTGAAGGAGGTTTCCTTCGCCGCACGACCCGTACGAGTCGCCAATCGTCAGGGCCAAACGCCGATACCTGCCAGCCGGAGTCAACCCGCCTGGACGCTTATTCCCGTAGACGTACCTCCGTTCCAGCCGTACGCCGCCGCCATCCCGGTTGCGGATCCAAGGCGCTCCAGGTACCTGGAAAGAGAACTCAGACAGCGGAATCAAGCCTTCGCAAGGTAAGTTTAGTGTTAGTTACCGTTTTATCGAGTCCGAAACGCCAACGAACCCGGTCCGGACGCAATTCGCGTTATTTTCGGGAACGGTTACGACTTTGTGCCACCGTTGCGAGCGCAACCGCACCTCGGGACGTGACACGAAAGTTATTTTTGGTGACAGCGGTGGGATAGCCACGCGTTTCCTCCGGAAATTCCGCCGAAAGGAACCGCGAAACTAGATATGGCAACCCGGACTCCGACAAAAACGCGCCAGCAGACACAGCGAGCCGCCGCGATGGCCGATTCCGAACGCGAAAAACGCACTAGCAGAACGCTCGACTTCCAAGACGCTATCTCCGAGCCTCTTCCTAGTACCGCGCAACAAAATACTTCCGCGAAAAATACGAAAACGACCGATCCTAGTAATGCCGCGTTGCTCCAGCAAATAGAAATTCTACGTCGTGAAATAGAATCTATCCGCAGAACGCCTGATTTAACGCGCGACGATACCGTTTCTCTGTATATTCCTCGGGGAAATCCGCTTTCCGCACATAATTCGAGCTCTGATTTCAATACAAATAGTTCGCAACACGACGAGCTATCGCTTAAGCAGGCCCTCGAAGCCGTGCCGACATTCGATGGTCAGAACATTCCAATTCTTCAGTTTACCCGAGCGTGTAAACGCGCTTATGAGCTTATCCCTAATGGGTGCGAGCGAACTTTCACACGCCTGCTTAAGGGAAAACTCAAGGGTCGTGCCTACGCCGCGCTAGAAGACGAGCCATGTTACACAATACTCGAATTAACGGACGTTCTTCGCAGCACTTTTTGCTCCGTAAAATCAGCTCATCATTATCGGGGTGAACTTGCTAATATATTTATGCGCGCGAACGAGCACATTCTAGATTACATCGGTCGAGTAAAAGATCTTAGAACCGCTATAATTGATTGCGAGAGGCTTGCTCGACGAGACACACCGGAATCGCTCGATGACGTAGACGCGCTCACATTACAATGTTTTAAAGACGGTCTCATTCCGGAAATTCGAATGCAAATGACGATAAATTCATTCGGCACATTGCGAGAAACGTTCGCTCGAGCGCGAGAGCTTTACCAAATGCACGAACGTGATTGCAACCGACTAGGTAGATCGCGTGTCGCGCGACCAGAATCGCGCGAAAAACCAGCCGAAGTTATTTGCCGAAAATGTAATAATATCGGACATTACGCGACCGAGTGTCGGCTCAGACCGCCATCGCCGTACCGACCGCAGGAATACCGTGACGCTTACTTGCGATCCAGGGACGTACCGCCTCCTACTCGAGGCCCCGCGTACGAACAACCGAGACAAATCGTAGCCAGGGACGCGCCCAAATTTTGTCGCTATTGCAAGACCCCGGGGCACGAAATAGGCGAGTGCCGCAAAAGGCAGTACAACAACGCGGTAAATAAAAATTCGGGAAACGACAATGGCCTCCGCACCCGCCGCGAGACAGGTGGCGAGGCCGCGCACCAAGTCCGTCCTCTCGCCGCGAACAACTCCAACGCGGAAATCGACGAAACGCCGCGATAAACATAACCGGAAAAACTAGCACGCCAAACGTAATTTTAAAATCCGATCTTCTAATTTCACCAACTCGCTTCATGGTGGACACTGGGGCGGAAATAAATATTATAAAACGTTCGGCTCTAAAAGCATCCGCGCGAATCGATAAGTCCGAGATCGTCATAATAACAGGGGTAACCGATGGCAAAACCGCAACCTTAGGGACGGTGAATCTTGTCATTTTCGGTCGCGTCGTTCCTTTTAATGTGGTCGAGGATGATTTTCCCCTTAAACCAAGCGGGATCCTCGGCTCCGGGTTCTGTATGGACGCAGAAATCTCTTTTCCAAATAAAATAATCAAATGGAATGGTAAGAGAATTCCTTTCGAAGACGATATCGAAGCACTCGAGGAACCGTCACCGGACTCGAAAATAAAGCCTCTCCTATCGCCGAAACGTAAACAAGCGCCGCGCACGGAATCTATTCCCCCTCCGCCGCCGCGCCCGCCGCGTAAATCATCGCCTCCGCTGAAACGCGATGCAGCAACGAAATCGAAGCTTCGAACGCAAGACAAAGCAGCTTCTCCGAAGTCAGGAGACCGTATCTCCATTCCGCCGAGATCAAATATCGGTATCAAGGTCCGCGTAGTTAATTCGAATCTCGCGGAAGGTATAATTCCTCGTATCGATCTTGCGCCGGGTATATTTTTCGGTAACGCTCTCGTCAGAGTAATTCGGGGCAAAGCGGTAACTCGAATAATTAATTCATCCGACCGCGCCGTCGAAATCGCGTTACCAGAAATCGTACTTGAGCCCGCGCAAATCATGACTCCCCTCCATAAGGAGGATAGTCCGTCGCTCTATCCGGTTTTTTCTAAATCTACTAAATCTAACGTATCCGCCGTACCGATCGGCTCATCCCAAAAAGGGAAAACTTCTATTTCTTTCTCGAGTCAGACACCATACTCGACAATCGAAACTCCTCCTTCGCGTTGCAAAATCGCGAATGTTCAACAGATCTCTTATGCTCAGGCGGTTAAAAATAATGTACAACAGGCGCCGTTAAAACAAACATCGAAATCCGCCAACCTTTCGAAATCTCGCTTAGATCGAATTCTTAGTCTCCTCCGTCTCGACCACCTCAACGCAGAGGAAAGAGAGCACGTCGTCCGTCTCGTTCAAAGCACGCAGGAGCTTTTTCACATTGAGGGGGATAAATTAGGGCATACGTCAGCAACCACGCACAAGATTCCAACCGTCGACGACCGCCCCGTCAATGTGAAACAATACCGTTTCCCACCAGCTCATAAGGAGGAGATTCGACGACAAGTCGACAAATTTTTACAAAATGGTGTCATCTCTCCGTCAAAATCACCATATAATTCGCCATTGTGGGTTGTCCCAAAGAAACCGGACTCCTTGGGCAACAAGCAATGGCGCGTCGTCATCGACTACCGCGCACTCAATGAGAAATCTGTCGCCGATGCCTATCCCCTCCCTTGCATTACCGAGATACTTGATCAGCTCGGGAGCGCGAAGTATTTTAGTACATTCGATCTCGCGAGCGGATTTCACCAGATCCCAATGGAGCCCGCCGATGCTCCCAAAACCGCTTTTTCGACGCCTCACGGGCATTATGAATTTAAAAGAATGCCATTCGGATTAAAAAATGCGCCAGCGACGTTCCAACGACTTATGGACAATGTCCTGTCCGGTCTCCAGGGGAACGAAATTTTCGTCTATTTGGACGACATTGTTATCTACGCTAGCTCTCTTCAAGAACATCGACTTAAATTCGATAAATTAACTCAACGGCTCAAAGAAGCTAATTTAGTATTGCAGCCGGATAAGTGCGAATTCTTGAGGAGAGAAGTAAGCTATTTGGGTCATATTATCAGTGAGCACGGTGTAAAACCTGACCCTGCGAAAATTAGCGCTGTCAAAAATTTTCCGCGCCCGCGCAACGCGAAACAGATCAAACAATTCCTCGGACTCGCGGGATACTACAGGCGGTTCATCGCAAATTTTTCCAATATTGCTAAGCCACTTACCAATTTGTTAAAAAAAGACGCGCCCTTTGTATGGCGTAACGAGCAAGAGAATTCATTCGTCAAACTCCGAGATTGCCTATGCGAAGCGCCTATCTTGCAGTATCCCAACTTTAAACAACCATTCGTGATAACGACCGACGCGTCCGCCGAAGCTATTGGTGCTATCTTGAGTCAAGGACCAATAGGCCGCGACTTGCCAATCGCGTACACGTCGCGACTGTTAAACGCTGCGGAGAAAAACTACTCCACGATCGAGAAGGAGTGTCTGGCGATTGTCTACGCCGTCCATTACTTTCGTCCATACATATACGGTAATCAATTCAAACTCGTTACCGACCATCGACCGTTAGTGTGGATGAATTCGGTCAAGGACCCGTCAAGTAGACTCGTACGGTGGAGGCTTAAGTTAGCGGAATTTGACTACGAGATGGTCTATAAAAGTGGAAAAACGAACCTTAATGCGGACGCATTGTCGCGGAATCCCGCTCAAATTTTTCCGCTCTCGTATTCAGAAAACTCGGAGGACGACATCTTCGATGTGCCTCCGGAAACCCGTAAAAAGTATACCACACTAGCGCCTCCTCCTACTCCGGTAACATCAGAACCTGAATTACCGACTCCAGGCACGTCTTTCCGTACCAACACAGCACCACCTCCGCAAGTCGCCAGCGACAGCACCGACTTCTATACTCCTGCTCCAAATGAATTTTTCCGACGCGAACCTCTATTTAATTTCAGCCGTGACGCATTATCAACGCGACGAGACAATGTAGTTGTCTTCGTCACGCAATCTGGGCACCCCTATGACACGGGCGCCAAAGATCTAGCGAACGCTGAAAAATTCCTGCCAAACAAAAATCACGTTCTTACCAAAGCCAAAGTCATACAAATCGGAAACGAATTCCAAATCCAGCTTCCAATCATCGAACATTCCACCAGATCAATCAATTTCCAGACCGTAATAGAAACATTCAGATCCTTGTGCGACGTTGTAAACGAATTACAATTACAAACATTTAGTATCGCACAAACCTATCTAGACTCCGTATCCTGGTCCCGAATCCAGAAAATCCTTCAGGACCTGTTTTATGAAACAACTGTCCAGATTACGGTCTGCCAGGGCCTCATTAAAACCCCTTCGGTCGAAGAGCGACTGAAAATAATAAGGGAAAACCACGACTCCCCTGTGGGAGGTCACAAAGGGGTTAATAAAACTTATTCTCGCATCAGACAACAATACTTTTGGCCAAACATGAAAACACAAATACAAGAATATATTGGCAAATGTAAAAGTTGTCAGACAGAGAAACTGGTCCGGGTAAAGACCAGACAGCCTCTCACTTTAACCGACACCCCTGGCAGGGCATTCGATAAGATTTCAATGGACGTAATGGGTCCTCTTCCCGAAACTTCCGACGGTTATACAAGTATCCTCACGATCCAAGATCTCCTCACTAAATACTCAGTCGCAGTTCCTCTCAAAACCACCACCGCAGTAGACATTGCCGAAGCTTTAATAAAAGAATTCATTTGTAAGTTCGGATGCCCGAAAGGCATACTCACGGACCAAGGTTCGAACTTTATAAATAGCTTGATTAAAGCCATAGCAATCAAATTCCGTATTAAGCAATACAAGTCCACTGCGTTCCATCCACAGACAAACGGGTCCGTTGAACGATCTCACCACGTCCTGGCCGAATATCTGAAGCATTACATAGAGTCGAGTAACGATTGGGTGAATTGGTTACCGTACGCAATGTTTTCATACAACACCAGTGTGCACGAGGGTACATTATACACCCCACACGAACTAGTGTTCGGCAGGATAGCTAGGACGCCGTCAGCCACTCCTTTTCAGGACAGCTCTGATAACGAAACCTATAGCGACTATCTTATACAACTTCAGGAGAAAATCTCGAAATCTCAGGATTTGGCTAAAGCCAATCTAGACAATGCGAAACGCCGTTCCAAATATTATTATGACCGAAATCTCAATGTCCAAAACTTCGAGGTAGGCCAATGGGTCTATCTTTTAAAAGAGCCGAACAAACATAAGTTCCAGGCACAGTATTCTGGACCGTACCGTATCCTCGAAATTTTGGGCAACTGTAATGTTAAGCTGAATGAAAAAGGGCGCCATAAAATTGTTCATAGGAACAAAATCAAAATTTGTAAACGAATGCATAGTATGCAGAGTGTGGATGCTAGTGAAAGAAAAGTGCGAAAAACTGAAAATGAAGTCAGTGAGAGCAGTGACATTCAAACGAACGCTGAAAGTGAAAGCGACGAAAGTGCCTGCAATCCGAAGGAAGCCCGCAGTCACGGTCCAATCTCCAAACGTTATCGCCAGGATCAACCAGGCGAAAAACCTCAGATTCCGCAGCATCCAGCCGACAGGACCAAGAGAAGGATCCAGCATCCCGAAATCTACCCAACAGACAAGAGATCTCGGCATGGCCGAGATTCTTTTTCCAAGGGGGGTGGTGTAACGTCAGGCGTACCGCCTGCCACCCTCCGGCGTCCACCTCATCATCCCCAGCATCCGTATCCGGAGCCCCTGCACACGGGCCACCCGCCGACTCGCCGTCCCTACAGAAGGAGACAAAGGTACGAGAGGGAAGAAGGATGCAGCATGCCGCGCCCACGCGCGATCTCCACACACGAGGGGGAGGACTTCACCCCGTATCACGAGGGCGAGGAGCTCTCCGACACATACTGGGTCGAATCCCCAGCGATCACGAAGCCCTATACGTACTTCTCGTACATGTGGGACTAGAATAAGCACACTACTCATATATGTACATACACACCAACACACACCTAGATTTAAGTGAATATATGTATATATTTTATTCATGCACGGTTATGTTCCGTGCACTCGCGCGCACACTCGACGCTCGCGGCTCACGCTTAACGCGGGCCGCGCCCCACTCCGAACGGCCGCCCCACCACGAGGGCCGAGCGGCCGCCCTACTCCGACCGTCCGCCCCACCGCGAGGGCCCAGCGACTCGCGCGCCGCGCGACCCGAGGAGGTCGCGGACGCGAGATCCGAGAGTCAGTTCGTATCTCACCTCCGAACGGGAGAGTTCCAATCTCACCTCCGAACGGGAGAGTTCCAATCTCACCTCCGAACGGGAGAGTTGGTATCTCATCTCCGAACTGGAGAGTTCGTATCTCATCTCCGAACCGAGGAGTTCTAATCCAGCATCCGAACGATGCACCTCCGATCCGAGCAATAGGCTCATTCGCAACGAGCAATTAGCTCTAATGCATTCGTCTCTATCCATACTCCCATAGCGGAGTCCATTCGATACTTTATACTATTTCTAATTCTCATTGTAATCGCTAGTCAGTAACTTAGAATTTAGTCAAGTGTATCTAGTATAGTGAAATCATAGAATATAGTTTATTTTTACCAGATTCAAAGTATCTTTATTCGAGTTCAAATACAATTCCTTAATTCTAATCCACGGGTACGCTCGCGATTATTCTAATTCTATATCTCATCTACGATAGTCTTGAGGCTCGACGACTAGAGCGAACCAGCGCTTAGTTGCTCCATCCTCACTTCTACCGTGTACAGAATATCTTGCGCCCAGGTCGATCCCGGTAAGCTAGAGCGAACCAACGCTTAGCCGTGCCGTATTCAACCGAAGTTCAAGTATTCTCGATGAGCCTTGCACCTCCGACAAAGCGTACACGACGCGCGGGGAGGAGAGAGTTCATTCGTCGTCTCGCTCGGGAATACGTGGGTGATGCACCAGAATATTCAATTTCCTACGTTCGAGTCCTGGTTCCTGTGAAGGAGGTTTCCTTCGCCGCACGACCCGTACGAGTCGCCAATCGTCAGGGCCAAACGCCGATACCTGCCAGCCGGAGTCAACCCGCCTGGACGCTTATTCCCGTAGACGTACCTCCGTTCCAGCCGTACGCCGCCGCCATCCCGGTTGCGGATCCAAGGCGCTCCAGGTACCTGGAAAGAGAACTCAGACAGCGGAATCAAGCCTTCGCAAGGTAAGTTTAGTGTTAGTTACCGTTTTATCGAGTCCGAAACGCCAACGAACCCGGTCCGGACGCAATTCGCGTTATTTTCGGGAACGGTTACGACTTTGTGCCACCGTTGCGAGCGCAACCGCACCTCGGGACGTGACACAAGGAAATAGCGTTTGCAGATGTCTACGTATCGTAGCAATAGAGTTCAAATGCTTCTTAAAACGCGATATCGCACCTCATTTCTATGTTTCATGGTAAGATATAATATGATTTGCGAAGTGTTATGTATTCCTCGTCTACACTTCAAGTGAATGTAAATGCGACACTTCCTTGCAAGGAAATAGCGCTTGCAAACGTCTACCTACCGTAGCAATAGAGTTCTAATGCTTCTTAAAACGCGATATCGCATCTCATTTCTATATTTCATGGTAAGATATAATATGATTTGCGAAGTGTTATGTATTCCTCGTCTACACTTCAAATGAATGTAAATGAGACACTTCCTTGCAAGGAAATATCGTTTGCAGATGTCTACGTATCGTAGCAATAGAGTTCTAATGCTTCATAAAACGCGATATCGCATCACATTTCTATGTTTCATGGTAAGATATAATATTCATTGCGAAGTGTTATGCATTCCTCGTATACGATTGAAATGAATGTAAATGCGACACTTCCTTGCAAGGAAATAGCGTTTGCAGATGTCTACGTATCGTAGCAATAGAGTTCAAATGCTTCTTAAAACGCGATATCGCATCTCATTTCTATGTTTCATGGTAAGATATAATATGATTTGCGAAGTGTTATGTATTCCTCGTCTACACTTCAAGTGAATGTAAATGCGACACTTCCTTGCAAGGAAATAGCGCTTTCAAACGTCTACCTACCGTAGCAATAGAGTTTTAATGCTTCTTAAAACGCGATATCGCATCTCATTTCTATGTTTCATGGTAAGATATAATATGATTTGCGAAGTGTCATGTATTCGTCGTCTACACTTCAAATGAATGTAAATGCGACACTACCTTGCTAGGAAATAGCGTCTGTAGATGTCTAGGTATCGCAGCAATAGAGTTCTAATGCTCCTTAAAACGCGATATCGCATCTCATTTCTATGTTTCATGGTAAGATATAATATAATTTGCGAAGTGTCATGTATTCCTCGTCCACACTTCAAATGAATGTAAATGCGACACTTCGTTGCAAGGAAATAGCGTTTGCGAATATCCATCTATCGTAGCAATAGTGTTCTAATGCTTCTTAAAACGCGATATCGCATCTCATTTCTATGTTTAATGGTAAGATATAATATGATTTGCGAAGTGTTATGCATTCCTCGTCTACGATTCAAATGAATGTAAATGCGACACTTCCTTGCAAGGAAATAGCGTTTGCAGATGTCTACGTATCGTAGCAATAGAGTTCTTATGATTCTTAAAGCGCGATATCACATCTCATTTCTATGTTTCATGGTAAGATATAATATGATTAGCGAAGTGTTATGTATTCCTCGTCTACACTTCAAATGAATGTGAATGCGACACTTCCTTGCAAGGAAATAGAGTTTGCGAATGTCTACCTATCGTAGCAATAGTGTTCTAATGCTTCATAAAACGCGATATCGCATCTCATTTCTATGTTTCATGGTAAGATATATTATGATTAGCGAAGTGTTATGTATTCCTCGTCTACACTTCAAATGAATGTAAATGCGACACTTACTTGCAAGGAAATAGCGTTTGCAGATGTCTACGTATCGTAGCAATAGGGTTCTTATGATTCTTAAAACGCGATATCGCTTCTCATTTCTATGTTTCATGGTAAGATATAATATGATTAGCGAAGTGTTATGTATTCCTCGTCTACACTTCAAATGAATGTGAATGCGACACCTCCTTGCTAGGAAATAGCGTCTGCAGATGTCTAGGTATCGTAGCAATAGAGTTCTAATGCTTCATAAAACGCGATATCGCATCACATTTCTATGTTTCATGGTAAGATATAATATTCATTGCGAAGTGTTATGCATTCCTCGTATACGATTGAAATGAATGTAAATGCGACACTTCCTTGCAAGGAAATAGCGTTTGCAGATGTCTACGTATCGTAGCTATAGAGATCAAATGCTTCTTAAAACGCGATATCGCATCTCATTTCTATGTTTCATGGTAAGATATAATATGATTTGCGAAGTGTTATGTATTCCTCGTCTACACTTCAAATGAATGTAAATGCGACACTTTCTTACAAGGAAATAGTGTTTGCAGATGTCTACGTGTCGAAGCAATAGAGTTCAAATGCTTCTTAAAACGCGATATCGCATCTCATTTCTATGTTTCATGGTAAGATATAACATGATTTGCGAAGTGTCATTTATTCCTCGTCTACACTTCAAATGAATGTAAATGCGACACTACCTTGCTAGGAAATAGCGTCTGCAGATGTCTAGGTATCGCAGCAATAGAGTTCTAATGCTTCTTAAAACGCGATATCGCATCTCATTTCTATGTTTCATTGTAAGATATAATATGATTTGCGAAGTGTCATGTATTCCTCGTCCACACTTCAAATGAATGTAAATGCGACACTTCGTTGCAAGGAAATAGCGTTTGCGAATATCCATCTATCGTAGCAATAGTGTTCCAATGCTTCTTAAAACGCGATATCGCATCTCATTTCTATGTTTCATGGTAAGATATAATATGATTTGCGAAGTGTTATGTATTCCTCGTCTACACTTCAAGTGAATGTAAATGCGACACTTCCTTGCAAGGAAATAGCGCTTGCAAACGTCTACCTACCGTAGCAATAGAGTTCTAATGCTTCTTCAAACGCGATATCGCATCTCATTTCTATGTTCCATGGTAAGATATAATAGGATTTGCGAAGTGTCATGTATTCCTCGTCTACACTTCAAATGCATGTAAATGCGAAACGTCCATGCAAGGAAATAGCGTTTGCAGATGTCTACGTATTGTAGCAATAGAGTTCAAATGCTTCTTAAAACGCGATATCGCACCTCATTTCTATGTTTCATGGTAAGATATAATACGATTTGCGAAGTGTTATGTATTCCTCGTCTACACTTCAAATGAATGTAAATGCGACACTTCCTTGCAAGGAAATAGCGTTTGCAGATGACTACGTATCGAAGCAATAGGGTTCAGATGCTTCTTAAAACGCGATATCACATCTCATTTCTATGTTTCATGGTAAGATATAATATGATTAGCGAAGTGTTATGTATTCCTCGTCTACACTTCAAATGAATGTGAATGCGACACTTCCTTGCAAGGAAATAGAGTTTGCGAATATCTACCTATCGTAGCAATAGTGTTCTAATGCTTCATAAAACGCGATATCGCATCTCATTTCTATGTTTCATGGTAAGATATATTATGATTTGCGAAGTGTTATGTATTCCTCGTCTACACTTCAAATGAATGTAAATGCGACACTTACTTGCAAGGAAATAGCGTTTGCAGATGTCTACGTATCGTAGCAATAGAGTTCTTATGATTCTTAAAACGCGATATCGCTTCTCATTTCTATGTTTCATGGTAAGATATAATATGATTAGCGAAGTGTTATGTATTCCTCGTCTACACTTCAAATGAATGTAAATGAGACACTTCCTTGCAAGGAAATATCGTTTGCAGATGTCTACGTATCGTAGCAATAGAGTTCTAATGCTTCATAAAACGCGATATCGCATCACATTTCTATGTTTCATGGTAAGATATAATATTCATTGCGAAGTGTTATGCATTCCTCGTATACGATTGAAATGAATGTAAATGCGACACTTCCTTGCTAGGAAATAGCGTCTGTAGATGTCTAGGTATCGCAGCAATAGAGTTCTAATGCTCCTTAAAACGCGATATCGCATCTCATTTCTATGTTTCATGGTAAGATAAAATATAATTTGCGAAGTGTCATGTATTCCTGGTCCACACTTCAAATGAATGTAAATGCGACACTTCGTTGCAAGGAAATAGCGTTTGCGAATATCCATCTATCGTAGCAATAGTGTTCTAATGCTTCTTAAAACGCGACATCGCATCTCATTTCTATGTTTAATGGTAAGATATAATATGATTTGCGAAGTGTTATGCATTCCTCGTCTACGATTCAAATGAATGTAAATGCGACACTTCCTTGCAAGGAAATAGCGTTTGCAGATGTCTACGTATCGTAGCAATAGAGTTCTTATGATTCTTAAAGCGCGATATCACATCTCATTTCTATGTTTTGTAACGTCAGGCGTACCGCCTGCCACCCTCCGGCGCCCACCTCATCATCCCCAGCATCCGTATCCGGAGCCCCTGCACACGGGCCACCCGCCGACTCGCCGTCCCTACAGAAGGAGACAAAGGTATGAGAGGGAAGAGGGATGCAGCATGCCGCGCCCACGCGCGATCTCCACACACGAGGAGGAGGACTTCACCCCGTATTACGAGGGCGAGGAGCTCTCCGACACGTACTGGGTCGAATCCCCAGCGATCACGAAGCCCTATACGTACTTCTCGTACATGTGGGATTAGAATAAGCACACTACTCACCTATGTACATACACACCAACACACACCTAGATTTAAGTAAATATATGTATATATTTTATTCATGCACGGTTATGTTCCGTGCACTCGCGCGCACACTCGACGCTCGCGGCTCACGCTTAACGCGGGCCGCGCCCCACTCCGAACGGCCGCCCCACCACGAGGGCCGAGCGGCCGCCCTACTCCGACCGTCCGCCCCACCGCGAGGGCCCAGCGACTCGCGCGCCGCGCGACCCGAGGAGGTCGCGGACGCGAGATCCGAGGTTCAGTTCGTATCTCATCTCCGAACGGGAGAGTTCCAATCTCACCTCCGAACGGGAGAGTTGGTATCTCATCTCCGAACCGAGGAGTTCTAATCCAGCATCCGAACGATGCACCTCCGATCCGAGCAATAGGCTCATTCGCAACGAGCAATTAGCTCTAATGCATTCGTCTCTATCCATACTCCCATAGCGGAGCCCATTCGATACTTTATACTATTTCTAATTCTCATTGTAATCGCTAGTCAGTAACTTAGAATTTAGTCAAGTGTATCTAGTATAGTGAAATCATAGAATATAGTTTATTTTTACCAGATTCAAAGTATCTTTATTCGAGTTCAAATACAATTCCTTAATTCTAATCCACGGGTACGCTCGCGATTATTCTAATTCTATATCTCATCTACGATAGTCTTGAGGCTCGACGACTAGAGCGAACCAGCGCTTAGTTGCTCCATCCTCACTTCTACCGTGTACAGAATATCTTGCGCCCAGGTCGATCCCGGTAAGCTAGAGCGAACCAACGCTTAGCCGTGCCGTATTCAACCGAAGTTCAAGTATTCTCGATGAGCCTTGCACCTCCGACAAAGCGTACACGACGCGCGGGGAGGAGAGAGTTCATTCGTCGTCTCGCTCGGGAATACGTGGGTGATGCACCAGAATATTCAATTTCCTACGTTCGAGTCCTGGTTCCTGTGAAGGAGGTTTCCTTCGCCGCACGACCCGTACGAGTCGCCAATCGTCAGGGCCAAACGCCGATACCTGCCAGCCGGAGTCAACCCGCCTGGACGCTTATTCCCGTAGACGTACCTCCGTTCCAGCCGTACGCCGCCGCCATCCCGGTTGCGGATCCAAGGCGTCCCAGGTACCTGGAAAGAGAAATCAGACAGCGGAATCAAGCCTTCGCAAGGTAAGTTTAGTGTTAGTTACCGTTTTATCGAGTCCGAAACGCCAACGAACCCGGTCCGGACGCAATTCGCGTTATTTTCGGGAACGGTTACGACTTTGTGCCACCGTTGCGAGCGCAACCGCACCTCGGGACGTGACACGAAAGTTATTTTTGGTGACAGCGGTGGGATAGCCACGCGTTTCCTCCGGAAATTCCGCCGAAAGGAACCGCGAAACTAGATATGGCAACCCGGACTCCGACAAAAACGCGCCAGCAGACACAGCGAGCCGCCGCGATGGCCGATTCCGAACGCGAAAAACGCACTAGCAGAACGCTCGACTTCCAAGACGCTATCTCCGAGCCTCTTCCTAGTACCGCGCAACAAAGTACTTCCGCGAAAAATACGAAAGTTTACGAAGAGAAATTTTACGCCGTGAATTAGAATCTATTCGCAGAACGCCTGATTTAACGCGCGACGATACCGTTTCGCTGGATATTCCTCGGGGAAATCCGCTTTCCGCACATAATTCGAGCTCTGATTTCAATACAAATAGTTCGCAACACGACGAGCTATCGCTTAAGCAGGCCCTCGAAGCCGTGCCGACATTCGATGGTCAGAACATTCCTATTCTTCAGTTTACCCGAGCGTGTAAACGCGCTTATGAACTTATCCCTAATGGGTGCGAGCGAACTTTCACACGCCTGCTTAAGGGAAAACTCAAGGGTCGTGTTACACAATACTCGAATTAACGGACGTTCTTCGCAGCACATTTTGCTCCGTAAAATCAGCTCATCATTATCGGGGTGAACTTGCAAATATATTCATGCGCGCGAACGAGCACATTCTAGATTACATCGGTCGAGTAAAAGATCTTAGAACCGCCATAATTGATTGCGAGAGGCTTGCTCGACGAGACACACCGGAATCGCTCGATGACGTAGACGCGCTCACTCTACAATGTTTTAAAGACGGTCTCATTCCGGAAATTCGAATGCAAATGACGATAAATTCATTCGGCACATTGCGAGAAACGTTCGCTCGAGCGCGGGAGCTCTATCAAATGCACGAACGTGATTGCAACCGGCTAGGTAGATCGCGTGTCGCGCGACCAGAATCGCGCGAAAAACCAGCCGAAATTATTTGCCGAAAATGCAATAATATCGGACATTACGCGACCGAGTGTCGGCTCAGACCGCCATCGCCGTACCGACCGCAGGAATACTTGCGATCCAGGGACGTACCGCCTCCTACTCGAGGCCCCGCGTACGAACAACCGAGACAAATCGTAGCCAGGGACGCGCCCAAATTTTGTCGCTATTGCAAGACCCCGGGGCACGAAATAGGCGAGTGCCGCAAAAGACAGTACAACAACGCGGTAAATAAAAATTCGGGAAACGACAATGGCCTCCGCACCCGCCGCGAGACAGGTGGCGAGGCCGCGTACCCAGTCCGTCCTCTCGCCGCGAGCAACTCCAACGCGGAAATCGACGAAACGCCGCGATAAACATAACCGGAAAAACTAGCACGCCAAACGTAGTTCTAAAATCCGATCTTCTAATTTCACCAACTCGCTTCATGGTGGACACTGGGGCGGAAATAAATATTATAAAACGTTCGGCTCTAAAAGCATCCGCGCGAATCGATAAGTCCGAGATCGT
Organism: Xylocopa sonorina; assembly: GCF_050948175.1. Taxonomy (NCBI): domain Eukaryota; kingdom Metazoa; phylum Arthropoda; class Insecta; order Hymenoptera; family Apidae; genus Xylocopa; species Xylocopa sonorina. The sequence continues at coordinate 695,306 of NW_027490223.1, read as the reverse complement.
AATAATAACAGGGGTAACCGATGGCAAAACCGCAACCCTAGGGACGGTGAATCTTGTCATTTTCGGTCGCGTCGTTCCTTTTAATGTGGTCGAGGATGATTTCCCCCTTAAACCAAGCGGGATCCTCGGCTCCGGGTTCTGTATGGACGCAGAAATCTCTTTTCCAAATAAAATAATCAAATGGAATGGTAAGAGAATTCCTTTCGAAGACGATATCGAAGCACTCGAGGAACCGTCACCGGACTCGAAAATAAAGCCTCTCCTATCGCCGAAACGTAAACAAGCGCCGCGCACGGAATCTATTCCCCCTCCGCCGCCGCGCCCGCCGCGTAAATCATCGCCTCCGCTGAAACGCGATGCAACAACGAAATCGAAGCTTCGAACGCAAGACAAAGCAGCTTCTCCGAAGTCAGGAGACCGTATCTCCATTCCGCCGAGATCAAATATCGGTATCAAGGTCCGCGTAGTTAATTCGAATCTCGCGGAAGGTATAATTCCTCGTATCGATCTTGCGCCGGGCATATTTTTCGGAAACGCTCTCGTCAGAGTAATTCGGGGCAAAGCGGTAACTCGAATAATTAATTCATCCGACCGCGCCGTCGAAATCGCGTTACCAGAGATCATACTCGAGCCCGCGCAAATCATGACTCCCCTCCACGAGGAGGATAGTCCGTCGCTGTATCCGGTTTTTTCTAAATCTACTAAATCTAACGTATCCGCCGTACCGATCGGCTCATCCCAAAAAGGGAAAACTTCTATTTCTTTCTCGAGTCAGACACCATACTCGACAATCGAAACTCCTCCTTCGCGTTGCAAAATCGCGAATGTTCAACAGATCTCTTATGCTCAGGCGGTTAAAAATAATGTACAACAGGCGCCGTTAAAACAAACATCGAAATCCGCCAACCTTTCGAAATCTCGCTTAGATCGAATTCTTAGTCTCCTCCGTCTCGACCACCTCAACGCAGAGGAAAGAGAGCACGTCGTCCGTCTCGTTCAAAGCACGCAGGAGCTTTTTCACACTGAGGGGGATAAATTAGGGCATACGTCAGCAACCACGCACAAGATTCCAACCGTCGACGACCGCCCCCTCAATGTGAAACAATACCGTTTCCCACCAGCTCATAAGGAGGAGATTCGACGACAAGTCGACAAATTTTTACAAAATGGTGTCATCTCTCCGTCAAAATCACCATATAATTCGCCATTGTGGGTTGTCCCAAAGAAACCGGACTCCTTGGGCAACAAGCAATGGCGCGTCGTCATCGACTACCGCGCACTCAATGAGAAATCTGTCGCCGATGCCTATCCCCTCCCTTGCATTACCGAGATACTTGATCAGCTCGGGAGCGCGAAGTATTTTAGTACATTCGATCTCGCGAGCGGATTTCACCAGATCCCAATGGAGCCCGCCGATGCTCCCAAAACCGCTTTTTCGACGCCTCACGGGCATTATGAATTTAAAAGAATGCCATTCGGATTAAAAAATGCGCCAGCGACGTTCCAACGACTTATGGACAATGTCCTGTCCGGTCTCCAGGGGAACGAAATTTTCGTCTATTTGGACGACATTGTTATCTACGCTAGCTCTCTTCAAGAACATCGACTTAAATTCGATAAATTAACTCAACGGCTCAAAGAAGCTAATTTAGTATTGCAGCCGGATAAGTGCGAATTCTTGAGGAGAGAAGTAAGCTATTTGGGTCATATTATCAGTGAGCACGGTGTAAAACCTGACCCTGCGAAAATTAGCGCCGTCAAAAATTGTCCGCGCCCGCGCAACGCGAAACAGATCAAACAATTCCTCGGGCTCGCGGGATACTACAGGCGGTTCATCGCAAATTTTTCTAATATTGCTAAGCCACTTACAAATTTGTTAAAAAAAGACGCGCCCTTTGTATGGCGTAGCGAGCAAGAGAATTCATTCGTCAAACTCCGAGATTGCCTATGCGAAGCGCCTATCTTGCAGTACCCCAACTTCAAACAACCATTCGTGATAACGACCGACGCGTCCGCCGAAGCTATTGGTGCTATCTTGAGTCAAGGACCAATAGGCCGCGACTTGCCAATCGCGTACACGTCGCGACTGTTAAACGCTGCGGAGAAAAACTACTCCACGATCGAGAAGGAGTGTCTGGCGATTGTCTACGCCGTCCATTACTTTCGTCCATACATATACGGTAATCAATTCAAACTCGTTACCGACCATCGACCGTTAGTGTGGATGAATTCGGTCAAGGACCCGTCAAGTAGACTCGTACGGTGGAAGCTTAAGTTAGCGGAATTTGACTACGAGATGGTCTATAAAAGTGGAAAAACGAACCTTAATGCGGACGCATTGTCGCGGAATCCCGCTCAAATTTTTCCGCTCTCGTATTCAGAAAACTCGGAGGACGACATCTTCGATGTGCCTCCGGAAACCCGTAAAAAGTATACCACACTAGCGCCTCCTCCTACTCCGGTAACATCAGAACCTGAATTACCGACTCCAGGCACGTCCTTCCGTACCAACACAGCACCACCTCCGCAAGTCGCCAGCGACAGCACCGACTTCTATACTCCTGCTCCAAATGAATTTTTCCGACGCGAACCTCTATTTAATTTCAGCCGTGACGCATTATCAACGCGACGAGACAATGTAGTTGTCTTCGTCACGCAATCTGGGCACCCCTATGACACGGGCGCCAAAGATCTAGCGAACGCTGAAAAATTCCTTCCAAACAAAAATCACGTTCATACCAAAGCCAAAGTCATACAAATCGGAAACGAATTCCAAATCCAGCTTCCAATCATCGAACATTCCACCAGATCAATCAATTTCCAGACCGTAATAGAAACATTCAGATCCTTGTGCGACGTTGTAAACGAATTACAATTACAAACATTTAGTATCGCACAAACCTATCTAGACTCCGTATCCTGGTCCCGAATCCAGAAAATCCTTCAGGACCTGTTTTATGAAACAACTGTCCAGATTACGGTCTGCCAGGGCCTCATTAAAACCCCTTCGGTCGAAGAGCGACTGAAAATAATAAGAGAAAACCACGACTCCCCTGTGGGAGGTCACAAAGGGGTTAATAAAACTTATTCTCGCATCAGACAACAATACTTTTGGCCAAACATGAAAACACAAATACAAGAATATATTGGCAAATGTAAAAGTTGTCAGACAGAGAAACTGGTCCGGGTAAAGACCAGACAGCCTCTCACTTTAACCGACACCCCTGGCAGGGCATTCGATAAGATTTCAATGGACGTAATGGGTCCTCTTCCCGAAACTTCCGACGGTTATACAAGTATCCTCACGATCCAAGATCTCCTCACTAAATACTCAGTCGCAGTTCCTCTCAAAACCACCACCGCAGTAGACATTGCCGATGCTCTAATAAAAGAATTCATTTGTAAGTTCGGATGCCCGAAAGGCATACTCACGGACCAAGGTTCGAACTTTATAAATAGCTTGATTAAAGCCATAGCAATCAAATTCCGTATTAAGCAATACAAGTCCACTGCGTTCCATCCACAGACAAACGGGTCCGTTGAACGATCTCACCACGTCCTGGCCGAATATCTGAAGCATTACATAGAGTCGAGTAACGATTGGGTGAATTGGTTACCGTACGCAATGTTTTCATACAACACCAGTGTGCACGAGGGTACATTATACACCCCACACGAACTAGTGTTCGGCAGGATAGCTAGGACGCCGTCAGCCACTCCTTTTCAGGACAGCTCTGATAACGAAACTTATAGCGACTATCTTATACAACTTCAGGAGAAAATCTCGAAATCTCAGGATTTGGCTAAAGCCAATCTAGACAATGCGAAACGACGTTCTAAATATTATTATGACCGAAATCTCAATGTCCAAAACTTCGAGGTAGGCCAATGGGTCTATCTTTTAAAAGAGCCGAACAAACATAAGTTCCAGGCACAGTATTCTGGACCGTACCTTATCCTCGAAATTTTGGGCAATTGTAATGTTAAGCTGAATGTAAAAGGGCGCCATAAAATTGTTCATACGAACAAAATCAAAATTTGTAAACGAATGCATAGTATGCAGAGTGTGGATGCTAGTGAAAGAAAAGTGCGAAAAACTGAAAATGAAGTCAGTGAGAGCAGTGACATTCAAACGAACGCTGAAAGTGAAAGCGACGAAAGTGCCTGCAATCCGAAGGAAGCCCGCAGTCACGGTCCAATCTCCAAACGTTATCGCCAGGATCAACCAGGCGAAAAACCTCAGATTCCGCAGCATCCAGCCGACAGGACCAAGAGAAGGATCCAGCATCCCGAAATCTACCCAACAGACAAGAGATCTCGGCATGGCCGAGATTCTTTTTCCAAGGGGGGTGGTGTAACGTCAGGCGTACCGCCTGCCACCCTCCGGCGCCCACCTCATCATCCCCAGCATCCGTATCCGGAGCCCCTGCACACGGGCCACCCGCCGACTCGCCGTCCCTACAGAAGGAGACAAAGGTACGAGAGGGAAGAGGGATGCAGCATGCCGCGCCCACGCGCGATCTCCACACACGAGGAGGAGGACTTCACCCCGTATTACGAGGGCGAGGAGCTCTCCGACACGTACTGGGTCGAATCCCCAGCGATCACGAAGCCCTATACGTACTTCTCGTACATGTGGGATTAGAATAAGCACACTACTCACCTATGTACATACACACCAACACACACCTAGATTTAAGTAAATATATGTATATATTTTATTCATGCACGGTTATGTTCCGTGCACTCGCGCGCACACTCGACGCTCGCGGCTCACGCTTAACGCGGGCCGCGCCCCACTCCGAACGGCCGCCCCACCACGAGGGCCGAGCGGCCGCCCTACTCCGACCGTCCGCCCCACCGCGAGGGCCCAGCGACTCGCGCGCCGCGCGACCCGAGGAGGTCGCGGACGCGAGATCCGAGGTTCAGTTCGTATCTCATCTCCGAACGGGAGAGTTCCAATCTCACCTCCGAACGGGAGAGTTGGTATCTCATCTCCGAACCGAGGAGTTCTAATCCAGCATCCGAACGATGCACCTCCGATCCGAGCAATAGGCTCATTCGCAACGAGCAATTAGCTCTAATGCATTCGTCTCTATCCATACTCCCATAGCGGAGTCCATTCGATACTTTATACTATTTCTAATTCTCATTGTAATCGCTAGTCAGTAACTTAGAATTTAGTCAAGTGTATCTAGTATAGTGAAATCATAGAATATAGTTTATTTTTACCAGATTCAAAGTATCTTTATTCGAGTTCAAATACAATTCCTTAATTCTAATCCACGGGTACGCTCGCGATTATTCTAATTCTATATCTCATCTACGATAGTCTTGAGGCTCGACGACTAGAGCGAACCAGCGCTTAGTTGCTCCATCCTCACTTCTACCGTGTACAGAATATCTTGCGCCCAGGTCGATCCCGGTAAGCTAGAGCGAACCAACGCTTAGCCGTGCCGTATTCAACCGAAGTTCAAGTATTCTCGATGAGCCTTGCACCTCCGACAAAGCGTACACGACGCGCGGGGAGGAGAGAGTTCATTCGTCGTCTCGCTCGGGAATACGTGGGTGATGCACCAGAATATTCAATTTCCTACGTTCGAGTCCTGGTTCCTGTGAAGGAGGTTTCCTTCGCCGCACGACCCGTACGAGTCGCCAATCGTCAGGGCCAAACGCCGATACCTGCCAGCCGGAGTCAACCCGCCTGGACGCTTATTCCCGTAGACGTACCTCCGTTCCAGCCGTACGCCGCCGCCATCCCGGTTGCGGATCCAAGGCGCTCCAGGTACCTGGAAAGAGAACTCAGACAGCGGAATCAAGCCTTCGCAAGGTAAGTTTAGTGTTAGTTACCGTTTTATCGAGTCCGAAACGCCAACGAACCCGGTCCGGACGCAATTCGCGTTATTTTCGGGAACGGTTACGACTTTGTGCCACCGTTGCGAGCGCAACCGCACCTCGGGACGTGACACGAAAGTTATTTTTGGTGACAGCGGTGGGATAGCCACGCGTTTCCTCCGGAAATTCCGCCGAAAGGAACCGCGAAACTAGATATGGCAACCCGGACTCCGACAAAAACGCGCCAGCAGACACAGCGAGCCGCCGCGATGGCCGATTCCGAACGCGAAAAACGCACTAGCAGAACGCTCGACTTCCAAGACGCTATCTCCGAGCCTCTTCCTAGTACCGCGCAACAAAATACTTCCGCGAAAAATACGAAAACGACCGATCCTAGTAATGCCGCGTTGCTCCAGCAAATAGAAATTCTACGTCGTGAAATAGAATCTATCCGCAGAACGCCTGATTTAACGCGCGACGATACCGTTTCTCTGTATATTCCTCGGGGAAATCCGCTTTCCGCACATAATTCGAGCTCTGATTTCAATACAAATAGTTCGCAACACGACGAGCTATCGCTTAAGCAGGCCCTCGAAGCCGTGCCGACATTCGATGGTCAGAACATTCCAATTCTTCAGTTTACCCGAGCGTGTAAACGCGCTTATGAGCTTATCCCTAATGGGTGCGAGCGAACTTTCACACGCCTGCTTAAGGGAAAACTCAAGGGTCGTGCCTACGCCGCGCTAGAAGACGAGCCATGTTACACAATACTCGAATTAACGGACGTTCTTCGCAGCACTTTTTGCTCCGTAAAATCAGCTCATCATTATCGGGGTGAACTTGCTAATATATTTATGCGCGCGAACGAGCACATTCTAGATTACATCGGTCGAGTAAAAGATCTTAGAACCGCTATAATTGATTGCGAGAGGCTTGCTCGACGAGACACACCGGAATCGCTCGATGACGTAGACGCGCTCACATTACAATGTTTTAAAGACGGTCTCATTCCGGAAATTCGAATGCAAATGACGATAAATTCATTCGGCACATTGCGAGAAACGTTCGCTCGAGCGCGAGAGCTTTACCAAATGCACGAACGTGATTGCAACCGACTAGGTAGATCGCGTGTCGCGCGACCAGAATCGCGCGAAAAACCAGCCGAAGTTATTTGCCGAAAATGTAATAATATCGGACATTACGCGACCGAGTGTCGGCTCAGACCGCCATCGCCGTACCGACCGCAGGAATACCGTGACGCTTACTTGCGATCCAGGGACGTACCGCCTCCTACTCGAGGCCCCGCGTACGAACAACCGAGACAAATCGTAGCCAGGGACGCGCCCAAATTTTGTCGCTATTGCAAGACCCCGGGGCACGAAATAGGCGAGTGCCGCAAAAGGCAGTACAACAACGCGGTAAATAAAAATTCGGGAAACGACAATGGCCTCCGCACCCGCCGCGAGACAGGTGGCGAGGCCGCGCACCAAGTCCGTCCTCTCGCCGCGAACAACTCCAACGCGGAAATCGACGAAACGCCGCGATAAACATAACCGGAAAAACTAGCACGCCAAACGTAATTTTAAAATCCGATCTTCTAATTTCACCAACTCGCTTCATGGTGGACACTGGGGCGGAAATAAATATTATAAAACGTTCGGCTCTAAAAGCATCCGCGCGAATCGATAAGTCCGAGATCGTCATAATAACAGGGGTAACCGATGGCAAAACCGCAACCTTAGGGACGGTGAATCTTGTCATTTTCGGTCGCGTCGTTCCTTTTAATGTGGTCGAGGATGATTTTCCCCTTAAACCAAGCGGGATCCTCGGCTCCGGGTTCTGTATGGACGCAGAAATCTCTTTTCCAAATAAAATAATCAAATGGAATGGTAAGAGAATTCCTTTCGAAGACGATATCGAAGCACTCGAGGAACCGTCACCGGACTCGAAAATAAAGCCTCTCCTATCGCCGAAACGTAAACAAGCGCCGCGCACGGAATCTATTCCCCCTCCGCCGCCGCGCCCGCCGCGTAAATCATCGCCTCCGCTGAAACGCGATGCAGCAACGAAATCGAAGCTTCGAACGCAAGACAAAGCAGCTTCTCCGAAGTCAGGAGACCGTATCTCCATTCCGCCGAGATCAAATATCGGTATCAAGGTCCGCGTAGTTAATTCGAATCTCGCGGAAGGTATAATTCCTCGTATCGATCTTGCGCCGGGTATATTTTTCGGTAACGCTCTCGTCAGAGTAATTCGGGGCAAAGCGGTAACTCGAATAATTAATTCATCCGACCGCGCCGTCGAAATCGCGTTACCAGAAATCGTACTTGAGCCCGCGCAAATCATGACTCCCCTCCATAAGGAGGATAGTCCGTCGCTCTATCCGGTTTTTTCTAAATCTACTAAATCTAACGTATCCGCCGTACCGATCGGCTCATCCCAAAAAGGGAAAACTTCTATTTCTTTCTCGAGTCAGACACCATACTCGACAATCGAAACTCCTCCTTCGCGTTGCAAAATCGCGAATGTTCAACAGATCTCTTATGCTCAGGCGGTTAAAAATAATGTACAACAGGCGCCGTTAAAACAAACATCGAAATCCGCCAACCTTTCGAAATCTCGCTTAGATCGAATTCTTAGTCTCCTCCGTCTCGACCACCTCAACGCAGAGGAAAGAGAGCACGTCGTCCGTCTCGTTCAAAGCACGCAGGAGCTTTTTCACATTGAGGGGGATAAATTAGGGCATACGTCAGCAACCACGCACAAGATTCCAACCGTCGACGACCGCCCCGTCAATGTGAAACAATACCGTTTCCCACCAGCTCATAAGGAGGAGATTCGACGACAAGTCGACAAATTTTTACAAAATGGTGTCATCTCTCCGTCAAAATCACCATATAATTCGCCATTGTGGGTTGTCCCAAAGAAACCGGACTCCTTGGGCAACAAGCAATGGCGCGTCGTCATCGACTACCGCGCACTCAATGAGAAATCTGTCGCCGATGCCTATCCCCTCCCTTGCATTACCGAGATACTTGATCAGCTCGGGAGCGCGAAGTATTTTAGTACATTCGATCTCGCGAGCGGATTTCACCAGATCCCAATGGAGCCCGCCGATGCTCCCAAAACCGCTTTTTCGACGCCTCACGGGCATTATGAATTTAAAAGAATGCCATTCGGATTAAAAAATGCGCCAGCGACGTTCCAACGACTTATGGACAATGTCCTGTCCGGTCTCCAGGGGAACGAAATTTTCGTCTATTTGGACGACATTGTTATCTACGCTAGCTCTCTTCAAGAACATCGACTTAAATTCGATAAATTAACTCAACGGCTCAAAGAAGCTAATTTAGTATTGCAGCCGGATAAGTGCGAATTCTTGAGGAGAGAAGTAAGCTATTTGGGTCATATTATCAGTGAGCACGGTGTAAAACCTGACCCTGCGAAAATTAGCGCTGTCAAAAATTTTCCGCGCCCGCGCAACGCGAAACAGATCAAACAATTCCTCGGACTCGCGGGATACTACAGGCGGTTCATCGCAAATTTTTCCAATATTGCTAAGCCACTTACCAATTTGTTAAAAAAAGACGCGCCCTTTGTATGGCGTAACGAGCAAGAGAATTCATTCGTCAAACTCCGAGATTGCCTATGCGAAGCGCCTATCTTGCAGTATCCCAACTTTAAACAACCATTCGTGATAACGACCGACGCGTCCGCCGAAGCTATTGGTGCTATCTTGAGTCAAGGACCAATAGGCCGCGACTTGCCAATCGCGTACACGTCGCGACTGTTAAACGCTGCGGAGAAAAACTACTCCACGATCGAGAAGGAGTGTCTGGCGATTGTCTACGCCGTCCATTACTTTCGTCCATACATATACGGTAATCAATTCAAACTCGTTACCGACCATCGACCGTTAGTGTGGATGAATTCGGTCAAGGACCCGTCAAGTAGACTCGTACGGTGGAGGCTTAAGTTAGCGGAATTTGACTACGAGATGGTCTATAAAAGTGGAAAAACGAACCTTAATGCGGACGCATTGTCGCGGAATCCCGCTCAAATTTTTCCGCTCTCGTATTCAGAAAACTCGGAGGACGACATCTTCGATGTGCCTCCGGAAACCCGTAAAAAGTATACCACACTAGCGCCTCCTCCTACTCCGGTAACATCAGAACCTGAATTACCGACTCCAGGCACGTCTTTCCGTACCAACACAGCACCACCTCCGCAAGTCGCCAGCGACAGCACCGACTTCTATACTCCTGCTCCAAATGAATTTTTCCGACGCGAACCTCTATTTAATTTCAGCCGTGACGCATTATCAACGCGACGAGACAATGTAGTTGTCTTCGTCACGCAATCTGGGCACCCCTATGACACGGGCGCCAAAGATCTAGCGAACGCTGAAAAATTCCTGCCAAACAAAAATCACGTTCTTACCAAAGCCAAAGTCATACAAATCGGAAACGAATTCCAAATCCAGCTTCCAATCATCGAACATTCCACCAGATCAATCAATTTCCAGACCGTAATAGAAACATTCAGATCCTTGTGCGACGTTGTAAACGAATTACAATTACAAACATTTAGTATCGCACAAACCTATCTAGACTCCGTATCCTGGTCCCGAATCCAGAAAATCCTTCAGGACCTGTTTTATGAAACAACTGTCCAGATTACGGTCTGCCAGGGCCTCATTAAAACCCCTTCGGTCGAAGAGCGACTGAAAATAATAAGGGAAAACCACGACTCCCCTGTGGGAGGTCACAAAGGGGTTAATAAAACTTATTCTCGCATCAGACAACAATACTTTTGGCCAAACATGAAAACACAAATACAAGAATATATTGGCAAATGTAAAAGTTGTCAGACAGAGAAACTGGTCCGGGTAAAGACCAGACAGCCTCTCACTTTAACCGACACCCCTGGCAGGGCATTCGATAAGATTTCAATGGACGTAATGGGTCCTCTTCCCGAAACTTCCGACGGTTATACAAGTATCCTCACGATCCAAGATCTCCTCACTAAATACTCAGTCGCAGTTCCTCTCAAAACCACCACCGCAGTAGACATTGCCGAAGCTTTAATAAAAGAATTCATTTGTAAGTTCGGATGCCCGAAAGGCATACTCACGGACCAAGGTTCGAACTTTATAAATAGCTTGATTAAAGCCATAGCAATCAAATTCCGTATTAAGCAATACAAGTCCACTGCGTTCCATCCACAGACAAACGGGTCCGTTGAACGATCTCACCACGTCCTGGCCGAATATCTGAAGCATTACATAGAGTCGAGTAACGATTGGGTGAATTGGTTACCGTACGCAATGTTTTCATACAACACCAGTGTGCACGAGGGTACATTATACACCCCACACGAACTAGTGTTCGGCAGGATAGCTAGGACGCCGTCAGCCACTCCTTTTCAGGACAGCTCTGATAACGAAACCTATAGCGACTATCTTATACAACTTCAGGAGAAAATCTCGAAATCTCAGGATTTGGCTAAAGCCAATCTAGACAATGCGAAACGCCGTTCCAAATATTATTATGACCGAAATCTCAATGTCCAAAACTTCGAGGTAGGCCAATGGGTCTATCTTTTAAAAGAGCCGAACAAACATAAGTTCCAGGCACAGTATTCTGGACCGTACCGTATCCTCGAAATTTTGGGCAACTGTAATGTTAAGCTGAATGAAAAAGGGCGCCATAAAATTGTTCATAGGAACAAAATCAAAATTTGTAAACGAATGCATAGTATGCAGAGTGTGGATGCTAGTGAAAGAAAAGTGCGAAAAACTGAAAATGAAGTCAGTGAGAGCAGTGACATTCAAACGAACGCTGAAAGTGAAAGCGACGAAAGTGCCTGCAATCCGAAGGAAGCCCGCAGTCACGGTCCAATCTCCAAACGTTATCGCCAGGATCAACCAGGCGAAAAACCTCAGATTCCGCAGCATCCAGCCGACAGGACCAAGAGAAGGATCCAGCATCCCGAAATCTACCCAACAGACAAGAGATCTCGGCATGGCCGAGATTCTTTTTCCAAGGGGGGTGGTGTAACGTCAGGCGTACCGCCTGCCACCCTCCGGCGTCCACCTCATCATCCCCAGCATCCGTATCCGGAGCCCCTGCACACGGGCCACCCGCCGACTCGCCGTCCCTACAGAAGGAGACAAAGGTACGAGAGGGAAGAAGGATGCAGCATGCCGCGCCCACGCGCGATCTCCACACACGAGGGGGAGGACTTCACCCCGTATCACGAGGGCGAGGAGCTCTCCGACACATACTGGGTCGAATCCCCAGCGATCACGAAGCCCTATACGTACTTCTCGTACATGTGGGACTAGAATAAGCACACTACTCATATATGTACATACACACCAACACACACCTAGATTTAAGTGAATATATGTATATATTTTATTCATGCACGGTTATGTTCCGTGCACTCGCGCGCACACTCGACGCTCGCGGCTCACGCTTAACGCGGGCCGCGCCCCACTCCGAACGGCCGCCCCACCACGAGGGCCGAGCGGCCGCCCTACTCCGACCGTCCGCCCCACCGCGAGGGCCCAGCGACTCGCGCGCCGCGCGACCCGAGGAGGTCGCGGACGCGAGATCCGAGAGTCAGTTCGTATCTCACCTCCGAACGGGAGAGTTCCAATCTCACCTCCGAACGGGAGAGTTCCAATCTCACCTCCGAACGGGAGAGTTGGTATCTCATCTCCGAACTGGAGAGTTCGTATCTCATCTCCGAACCGAGGAGTTCTAATCCAGCATCCGAACGATGCACCTCCGATCCGAGCAATAGGCTCATTCGCAACGAGCAATTAGCTCTAATGCATTCGTCTCTATCCATACTCCCATAGCGGAGTCCATTCGATACTTTATACTATTTCTAATTCTCATTGTAATCGCTAGTCAGTAACTTAGAATTTAGTCAAGTGTATCTAGTATAGTGAAATCATAGAATATAGTTTATTTTTACCAGATTCAAAGTATCTTTATTCGAGTTCAAATACAATTCCTTAATTCTAATCCACGGGTACGCTCGCGATTATTCTAATTCTATATCTCATCTACGATAGTCTTGAGGCTCGACGACTAGAGCGAACCAGCGCTTAGTTGCTCCATCCTCACTTCTACCGTGTACAGAATATCTTGCGCCCAGGTCGATCCCGGTAAGCTAGAGCGAACCAACGCTTAGCCGTGCCGTATTCAACCGAAGTTCAAGTATTCTCGATGAGCCTTGCACCTCCGACAAAGCGTACACGACGCGCGGGGAGGAGAGAGTTCATTCGTCGTCTCGCTCGGGAATACGTGGGTGATGCACCAGAATATTCAATTTCCTACGTTCGAGTCCTGGTTCCTGTGAAGGAGGTTTCCTTCGCCGCACGACCCGTACGAGTCGCCAATCGTCAGGGCCAAACGCCGATACCTGCCAGCCGGAGTCAACCCGCCTGGACGCTTATTCCCGTAGACGTACCTCCGTTCCAGCCGTACGCCGCCGCCATCCCGGTTGCGGATCCAAGGCGCTCCAGGTACCTGGAAAGAGAACTCAGACAGCGGAATCAAGCCTTCGCAAGGTAAGTTTAGTGTTAGTTACCGTTTTATCGAGTCCGAAACGCCAACGAACCCGGTCCGGACGCAATTCGCGTTATTTTCGGGAACGGTTACGACTTTGTGCCACCGTTGCGAGCGCAACCGCACCTCGGGACGTGACACAAGGAAATAGCGTTTGCAGATGTCTACGTATCGTAGCAATAGAGTTCAAATGCTTCTTAAAACGCGATATCGCACCTCATTTCTATGTTTCATGGTAAGATATAATATGATTTGCGAAGTGTTATGTATTCCTCGTCTACACTTCAAGTGAATGTAAATGCGACACTTCCTTGCAAGGAAATAGCGCTTGCAAACGTCTACCTACCGTAGCAATAGAGTTCTAATGCTTCTTAAAACGCGATATCGCATCTCATTTCTATATTTCATGGTAAGATATAATATGATTTGCGAAGTGTTATGTATTCCTCGTCTACACTTCAAATGAATGTAAATGAGACACTTCCTTGCAAGGAAATATCGTTTGCAGATGTCTACGTATCGTAGCAATAGAGTTCTAATGCTTCATAAAACGCGATATCGCATCACATTTCTATGTTTCATGGTAAGATATAATATTCATTGCGAAGTGTTATGCATTCCTCGTATACGATTGAAATGAATGTAAATGCGACACTTCCTTGCAAGGAAATAGCGTTTGCAGATGTCTACGTATCGTAGCAATAGAGTTCAAATGCTTCTTAAAACGCGATATCGCATCTCATTTCTATGTTTCATGGTAAGATATAATATGATTTGCGAAGTGTTATGTATTCCTCGTCTACACTTCAAGTGAATGTAAATGCGACACTTCCTTGCAAGGAAATAGCGCTTTCAAACGTCTACCTACCGTAGCAATAGAGTTTTAATGCTTCTTAAAACGCGATATCGCATCTCATTTCTATGTTTCATGGTAAGATATAATATGATTTGCGAAGTGTCATGTATTCGTCGTCTACACTTCAAATGAATGTAAATGCGACACTACCTTGCTAGGAAATAGCGTCTGTAGATGTCTAGGTATCGCAGCAATAGAGTTCTAATGCTCCTTAAAACGCGATATCGCATCTCATTTCTATGTTTCATGGTAAGATATAATATAATTTGCGAAGTGTCATGTATTCCTCGTCCACACTTCAAATGAATGTAAATGCGACACTTCGTTGCAAGGAAATAGCGTTTGCGAATATCCATCTATCGTAGCAATAGTGTTCTAATGCTTCTTAAAACGCGATATCGCATCTCATTTCTATGTTTAATGGTAAGATATAATATGATTTGCGAAGTGTTATGCATTCCTCGTCTACGATTCAAATGAATGTAAATGCGACACTTCCTTGCAAGGAAATAGCGTTTGCAGATGTCTACGTATCGTAGCAATAGAGTTCTTATGATTCTTAAAGCGCGATATCACATCTCATTTCTATGTTTCATGGTAAGATATAATATGATTAGCGAAGTGTTATGTATTCCTCGTCTACACTTCAAATGAATGTGAATGCGACACTTCCTTGCAAGGAAATAGAGTTTGCGAATGTCTACCTATCGTAGCAATAGTGTTCTAATGCTTCATAAAACGCGATATCGCATCTCATTTCTATGTTTCATGGTAAGATATATTATGATTTGCGAAGTGTTATGTATTCCTCGTCTACACTTCAAATGAATGTAAATGCGACACTTACTTGCAAGGAAATAGCGTTTGCAGATGTCTACGTATCGTAGCAATAGGGTTCTTATGATTCTTAAAACGCGATATCGCTTCTCATTTCTATGTTTCATGGTAAGATATAATATGATTAGCGAAGTGTTATGTATTCCTCGTCTACACTTCAAATGAATGTGAATGCGACACCTCCTTGCTAGGAAATAGCGTCTGCAGATGTCTAGGTATCGTAGCAATAGAGTTCTAATGCTTCATAAAACGCGATATCGCATCACATTTCTATGTTTCATGGTAAGATATAATATTCATTGCGAAGTGTTATGCATTCCTCGTATACGATTGAAATGAATGTAAATGCGACACTTCCTTGCAAGGAAATAGCGTTTGCAGATGTCTACGTATCGTAGCTATAGAGATCAAATGCTTCTTAAAACGCGATATCGCATCTCATTTCTATGTTTCATGGTAAGATATAATATGATTTGCGAAGTGTTATGTATTCCTCGTCTACACTTCAAATGAATGTAAATGCGACACTTTCTTACAAGGAAATAGTGTTTGCAGATGTCTACGTATCGAAGCAATAGAGTTCAAATGCTTCTTAAAACGCGATATCGCATCTCATTTCTATGTTTCATGGTAAGATATAATATGATTTGCGAAGTGTCATTTATTCCTCGTCTACACTTCAAATGAATGTAAATGCGACACTACCTTGCTAGGAAATAGCGTCTGCAGATGTCTAGGTATCGCAGCAATAGAGTTCTAATGCTTCCTAAAACGCGATATCGCATCTCATTTCTATGTTTCATTGTAAGATATAATATGATTTGCGAAGTGTCATGTATTCCTCGTCCACACTTCAAATGAATGTAAATGCGACACTTCGTTGCAAGGAAATAGCGTTTGCGAATATCCATCTATCGTAGCAATAGTGTTCCAATGCTTCTTAAAACGCGATATCGCATCTCATTTCTATGTTTCATGGTAAGATATAATATGATTTGCGAAGTGTTATGTATTCCTCGTCTACACTTCAAGTGAATGTAAATGCGACACTTCCTTGCAAGGAAATAGCACTTGCAAACGTCTACCTACCGTAGCAATAGAGTTCTAATGCTTCTTCAAACGCGATATCGCATCTCATTTCTATGTTCCATGGTAAGATATAATAGGATTTGCGAAGTGTCATGTATTCCTCGTCTACACTTCAAATGCATGTAAATGCGAAACGTCCATGCAAGGAAATAGCGTTTGCAGATGTCTACGTATTGTAGCAATAGAGTTCAAATGCTTCTTAAAACGCGATATCGCACCTCATTTCTATGTTTCATGGTAAGATATAATACGATTTGCGAAGTGTTATGTATTCCTCGTCTACACTTCAAATGAATGTAAATGCGACACTTCCTTGCAAGGAAATAGCGTTTGCAGATGACTACGTATCGAAGCAATAGGGTTCAGATGCTTCTTAAAACGCGTTATCGCATCTCATTTCTATGTTTCATGGTAAGATATAATATGATTTGCGAAGTGTCATGTATTCCTCGTCTACACTTCAAATGAATGTAAATGCGACACTTCCTTGCAAGGAAATAGCGTTTGCAGATGTCTAGGTATCGCAGCAATAGAGTTCTAATGCTTCTTAAAACGCGATATCGCATCTCATTTCTATGTTTCATGTAAGATATAATATGATTTGCGAAGTGTTATGTATTCCTCGTCTACACTTCAAGTGAATGTAAATGCGACACTTCCTTGCAAGGAAATAGCGCTTGCAAACGTCTACCTACCGTAGTAATAGAGTTTTAATGCTTCTTAAAACGCGATATCGCATCTCATTTCTATGTTTCATGGTAAGATATAATATGATTTGCGAAGTGTCATGTATTCCTCGTCTACACTTCAAATGGATGTAAATGCGACACTACCTTGCTAGGAAATAGCGTCTGTAGATGTCTAGGTATCGCAGCAATAGAGTTCTAATGCTCCTTAAAACGCGATATCGCATCTCATTTCTATGTTTCATGGTAAGATATAATATAATTTGCGAAGTGTCATGTATTCCTCGTCCACACTTCAAATGAATGTAAATGCGACACTTCGTTGCAAGGAAATAGCGATTGCGAATATCCATCTATCGTAGCAATAGTGTTCTAATGCTTCTTAAAACGCGATATCGCATCTCATTTCTATGTTTAATGGTAAGATATAATATGATTTGCGAAGTGTTATGCATTCCTCGTCTACGATTCAAATGAATTAAAATGCGACACTTCCTTGCAAGGAAATAGCGTTTGCAGATGTCTACGTATCGTAGCAATAGAGTTCTTATGATTCTTAAAGCGCGATATCACATCTCATTTCTATGTTTCATGGTAAGATATAATATGATTAGCGAAGTGTTATGTATTCCTCGTCTACACTTCAAATGAATGTGAATGCGACACTTCCTCGCTAGGAAATAGCGTTTGCAGATGACTAGGTATCGTAGCAATAGAGTTCTAATGCTTCGTAAAACGCGATATCGCATCACATTTCTATGTTTCATGGTAAGATATAATATTCATTGCGAAGTGTTATGCATTCCTCGTATACGATTGAAATGAATGTAAATGCGACACTTCCTTGCAAGGAAATAGCGTTTGTAGATGTCTACGTATCGTAGCAATAGAGTTCTAATGCTTCTTAAAACGCGATATCGCATCTCATTTCTATGTTTCATGGTAAGATATAATATGATTTGCGAAGTGTCATTTATTCCTCGTCTACACTTCAAATGAATTTAATGCGACACTACCTTGCTAGGAAATAGCGTCTGCAGATGTCTAGGTATCGCAGCAATGGAGTTCTAATGCTTCTTAAAACGCGATATCGCATCTCATTTCTATGTTTCATGGTAAGATATAATATGATTTGCGAAGTGTCATGTATTCCTCGTCCACACTTCAAATGAATGTAAATGCGACACTTCGTTGCAAGGAAATAGCGTTTGCGAATATCCATCTATCGTAGCAATAGTGTTCCAATGCTTCTTAAAACGCGATATCGCATCTCATTTCTATGTTTCATGGTAAGATATAATATGATTTGCGAAGTGTTATGTATTCCTCGTCTACACTTCAAGTGAATGTAAATGCGACACTTCCTTGCAAGGAAATATCGTTTGCAGATGTCTACGTATCGTAGCAATAGAGTTCTAATGCTTCTTAAAACGCGATATCGCATCTCATTTCTATGTTTCATGGTAAGATATAATATGATTTGCGAAGTGTCATGTATTCCTCGTCTACACTTCAAATGAATGTAAATGCGACACTTCCATGCAAGGAAATAGCGTTTGCAGATGTCTACGTATCGTAGCAATAGTGTACTTATGTTTCTTAAAACGCGATATCGCATCTCATTTCTATGTTTCATGGTAAGATATAATATAATTTGCGAAGTGTTATGTTTTCCTCGTCTACACTTCAAATGATTGGAAATGCGACACTTCCTTGTAAGGAAATAGCGTTTGCAGATGTCTACCTATCGTAGCAATAGAGTTCTAATGCTTCTTAAAACGCGATATCGCATCTCATTTCTATGTTCCATGGTAAGATATAATATGATTTGCGAAGTGTCATGTATTCCTCGTCTACACTTCAAATGCATGTAAATGCGAAACGTCCATGCAAGGAAATAGCGTTTGCAGATGTCTACGTATTGTAGCAATGGAGTTCTAATACTTCTTAAAACGCGATATCGCATCTCATCTCGATGTTTCATGGTAAGATATAATACGATTTGCGAAGTGTTATGTATTCCTCGTCTACACTTCAAATGAATGTAAATGCGACACTTCCTTGCAAGGAAATAGCGTTTGCAGATGACTAGGTATCGAAGCAATAGGGTTCAAATGCTTCTTAAAACGCGTTATCGCATCTCATTTCTATGTTTCATGGTAAGATATAATATGATTTGCGAAGTGTCATGTATTCCTCGTCTACACTTGAAATGAAAGTAAATGCGACACTTCCTTGCTAGGAAATAGCGTTTGCAGATGTCTAGGTATCGTAGCAATAGAGTTCTAATGCTTCTTAAAACGCGATATCGCATCTCATTTCTATGTTTCATGGTAAGATATAATATTCATTGCGAAGTGTTATGCATTCCTCGTATACGACTGAAATGAATGTAAATGCGACACTTCCTTGCAAGGAAATAGCGTTTGCAGATGTCTACGTATCGTAGCAATAGAGTTCAAATGCTTCTTAAAACGCGATATCGCACCTCATTTCTATGTTTCATGGTAAGATATAATATGATTTGCGAAGTGTTATGTATTCCTCGTCTACACTTCAAGTGAATGTAAATGCGACACTTCCTTGCAAGTAAATAGCGCTTGCAAACGTCTACCTACCGTAGCAATAGAGTTCTAATGCTTCTTAAAACGCGATATCGCATCTCATTTCTATATTTCATGGTAAGATGTAATATGATTTGCGAAGTGTTATGTATTCCTCGTCTACACTTCAAATGAATGTAAATGAGACACTTCCTTGCAAGGAAATATCGTTTGCAGATGTCTACGTATCGTAGCAATAGAGTTCTAATGCTTCATAAAACGCGATATCGCATCACATTTCTATGTTTCATGGTAAGATATAATATTCATTGCGAAGTGTTATGCATTCCTCGTATACGATTGAAATGAATGTAAATGCGACACTTCCTTGCAAGGAAATAGCGTTTGCAGATGTCTAGGTATCGCAGCAATAGAGTTCTAATGCTTCTTAAAACGCGATATCGCATCACATTTCTATGTTTCATGTAAGATATAATATGATTTGCGAAGTGTCATGTATTCCTCGTCTACACTTCAAATGAATGTAAATGCGACACTACCTTGCTAGGAAATAGCGTCTGTAGATGTCTAGGTATCGCAGCAATAGAGTTCTAATGCTCCTTAAAACGCGATATCGCATCTCATTTCTATGTTTCATGGTAAGATATAATATAATTTGCGAAGTGTCATGTATTCCTCGTCCACACTTCAAATGATTGTAAATGCGACACTTCGTTGCAAGGAAATAGCGTTTGCGAATATCCATCTATCGTAGCAATAATGTTCTAATGCTTCTTAAAACGCGACATCGCATCTCATTTCTATGTTTAATGGTAAGATATAATATGATTTGCGAAGTGTTATGCATTCCTCGTATACGATTCAAATGAATGTAAATGCGACACTTCCTTGCAAGGAAATAGCGTTTGCAGATGTCTACGTATCGTAGCAATAGAGTTCTTATGATTCTTAAAGCGCGATATCACATCTCATTTCTATGTTTCATGGTAAGATATAATATGATTAGCGAAATGTTATGTATTCCTCGTCTACACTTCAAATGAATGTGAATGCGACACTTCCTTGCAAGGAAATAGAGTTTGCGAATGTCTACCTATCGTAGCAATAGTGTTCTAATGCTTCATAAAACGCGATATCGCATCTCATTTCTATGTTTCATGGTAAGATATATTATGATTTGCGAAGTGTTATGTATTCCTCGTCTACACTTCAAATGAATGTAAATGCGACACTTCGTTGCAAGGAAATAGCGTTTGCGAATATCCATCTATCGTAGCAAAAGTGTTCCAATGCTCCTTAAAACGCGATATCGCATCTCATTTCTATGTTTCATGGTAAGATATAATATGATTTGCGAAGTGTTATGTATTCCTCGTCTACACTTCAAGTGAATGTAAATGCGACACTTCCTTGCAAGGAAATAGCGCTTGCAAACTTCTACCTACCGTAGCAATAGAGTTTTAATGCTTCTTAAAACGCGATATCGCATCTCATTTCTATGTTTCATGGTAAGATATAATATGATTTGCGAAGTGTCATGTATTCCTCGTCTACACTTCAAATGAATGTAAATGCGACACTACCTTGCTAGGAAATAGCGTCTGTAGATGTCTAGGTATCGCAGCAATAGAGTTCTAATGCTCCTTAAAACGGGATATCGCATCTCATTTCTATGTTTCATGGTAAGATATAATATAATTTGCGAAGTGTCATGTATTCCTCGTCCACACTTCAAATGAATGTAAATGCGACACTTCGTTGCAAGGAAATAGCGTTTGCGAATATCCATCTATCGTAGCAATAGTGTTCTAATGCTTCTTAAAACGCGACATCGCATCTCATTTCTATGTTTAATGGTAAGATATAATATGATTTGCGAAGTGTTATGCATTCCTCGTCTACGATTCAAATGAATGTAAATGCGACACTTCCTTGCAAGGAAATAGCGTTTGCAGATGTCTAGGTATCTCAGCAATAGAGTTCTAATGCTCCTTAAAACGCGATATCGCATCTCATTTCTATGTTTCATGGTAAGATATAATATAATTTGCGAAGTGTCATGTATTCCTCGTCCACACTTCAAATGAATGTAAATGCGACACTTCGTTGCAAGGAAATAGCGTTTGCGAATATCCATCTATCGTAGCAATAGTGTTGTAATGCTTCTTAAAACGCGACATCGCATCTCATTTCTATGTTTAATGGTAAGATATAATATGATTTGCGAAGTGTTATGCATTCCTCGTCTACGATTCAAATGAATGTAAATGCGACACTTCCTTGCAAGGAAATAGCGTTTGCAGATGTCTACGTATCGTAGCAATAGAGTTCTTATGATTCCTAAAGCGCGATATCACATCTCATTTCTATGTTTCATGGTAAGATATAATATGATTAGCGAAGTGTTATGTATTCCTCGTCTACACTTCAAATGAATGTGAATGCGACACTTCCTTGCAAGGAAATAGAGTTTGCGAATGTCTACCTATCGTAGCAATAGTGTTCTAATGCTTCATAAAACGCGATATCGCATCTCATTTCTATGTTTCATGGTAAGATATATTATGATTTGCGAAGTGTTATGTATTCCTCGTCTACACTTCAAATGAATGTAAATGCGACACTTACTTGCAAGGAAATAGCGTTTGCAGATGTCTACGTATCGTAGCAATAGAGTTCTTATGATTCTTAAAACGCGATATCGCTTCTCATTTCTATGTTTCATGGTAAGATATAATATGATTAGCGAAGTGTTATGTATTCCTCGTCTACACTTCAAATGAATGTGAATGCGACACTTCCTTGCTAGGAAATAGCGTCTGCAGATGTCTAGGTATCGTAGCAATAGAGTTCTAATGCTTCATAAAACGCGATATCGCATCACATTTCTATGTTTCATGGTAAGATATAATATTCATTGCGAAGTGTTATGCATTCCTCGTATACGATTGAAATGAATGTAAATGCGACACTTCCTTGCAAGGAAATAGCGTTTGCAGATGTCTACGTATCGTACCAATAGAGATCAAATGCTTCTTAAAACGCGATATCGCATCTCATTTCTATGTTTCATGGTAAGATATAATATGATTTGCGAAGTGTTATGTATTTCTCGTCTACACTTCAAATGAATGTAAATGCGACACTTCCTTGCAAGGAAATAGTGTTTGCAGATGTCTACGTATCGAAGCAATAGAGTTCAAATGCTTCTTAAAACGCGATATCGCATCTCATTTCTATGTTTCATGGTAAGATATAATATGATTTGCGAAGTGTTATGTATTCCTCGTCTACACTTCAAGTGAATGTAAATGCGACACTTCCTTGCAAGGAAATAGCGCTTGCAAACGTCTACCTACCGTAGCAATAGAGTTCTAATGCTTCTTAAAACGCGATATCGCATCTCATTTCTATGTTTCATGGTAAGATATAATATGATTTGCGAAGTGTCATGTATTCCTCGTCTACACTTCAAATGAATGTAAATGCGACACTTCCATGCAAGGAAATAGCGTTTGCAGATGTCTACGTATCGTAGCAATAGTGTACTTATGTTTCTTAAAACGCGATATCGCATCTCATTTCTATGTTTCATGGTAAGATATAATATGATTTGCGAAGTGTTATGCATTCCTCGTCTACGATTCAAATGATTGTAAATGCGACACTTCCTTGCAAGGAAATAGCGTTTGCAGATGTCTACGTATCGTAACAATAGAGTTCTTCTGATTCTTAAAGCGCGATATCACATCTCATTTCTATGTTTCATTGTAAGATATAATGTGATTAGCGAAGTGTTATGTATTCCTCGTCTACACTTCAAATGAATGTGAATGCGACACTTCCTTGCAAGGAAATAGAGTTTGCGAATGTCTACCTATCGTAGCAATAGTGTTCTAATGCTTCTTAAAACGCGATATCGCATCTCAGTTCTATGTTTCATGGTAAGATATAATATAATTTGCGAAGTGTTATGTTTTCCTCGTCTACACTTCAAATGATTGTAAATGCGACACTTCCTTGTAAGGAAATAGCGTTTGCAGATGTCTACCTATCGTAGCAATAGAGTTCTAATGCTTCTTAAAACGCGATATCGCATCTCATTTCTATGTTCCATGGTAAGATATAATATGATTTGCGAAGTGTCATGTATTCCTCGTCTACACTTCAAATGCATGTAAATGCGATACGTCCATGCAAGGAAATAGCGTTTGCAGATGTCTACGTATTGTAGCAATGGAGTTCTTATACTTCTTAAAACGCGATATCGCATCTCATCTCGATGTTTCATGGTAAGATATAATACGATTTGCGAAGTGTTATGTATTCCTCGTCTACACTTCAAATGAATGTAAATGCGACACTTCCTTGCAAGGAAATAGCGTTTGCGAATGTCTATCTATCGTAGCAATATTGTTCTAATGCTGCTTAAAACGCGATATCGCATCTCATTTCTATGTTTCATGGTAAGATATAATATGATTTGCGAAGTGTTATGCATTCCTCGTCTACGATTCAAATGAATGTAAATGCGACACTTCCTTGCAAGGAAATAGCGTTTGCAGATGTCTACGTATCGTAGCAATAGAGTTCTTCTGATTCTTAAAGCGCGATATCACATCTCATTTCTATGTTTCATGGTAAGATATAATGTGATTAGCGAAGTGTTATGTATTCCTCGTCTACACTTCAAATGAATGTGAATGCGACACTTTCTTGCAAGGAAATAGAGTTTGCGAATGTCTACCTATCGTAGCAATAGTGTTCTAATGCTTCTTAAAACGCGATATCGCATCTCATCTCTATGTTTCATGGTAAGATATAATATGATTTGCGAAGTGTTATGTATTCCTCGTCTACACATCAAATGAATGTAAATGCGACACTTCCTTGTAAGGAAATAGCGTTTGCAGATGTCTACCTATCGTAGCAATAGAGTTCTAATGCTTCTTAAAACGCGATATCGCATCTCATTTCTATGTTTCATGGTAAGATATAATATGATTTGCGAAGTGTCATGTATTCCTCGTCTACACTTCAAATGAAAGTAAATGCGACACTTCCTTGCTAGGAAATAGCGTCCGCAGATGTCTAGGTATCGTAGCAATAGAGTTCTAATGCTTCATAAAACGCGATATCGCATCACATTTCTATGTTTCATGGTAAGATATAATATTCATTGCGAAGTGTTATGCATTCCTCGTATACGACTGAAATGAATGTAAATGCGACACTTCCTTGCAAGGAAATAGCGTTTGCAGATGTCTACGTATCGAAGCAATAGAGTTCAAATGCTTCTTAAAACGCGATATCGCATCTCATTTCTATGTTTCATGGTAAGATATAATATGATTTGCGAAGTGTTATGTATTCCTCGTCTACACTTCAAATGAATGTAAATGCGACACTTCCTTGCAAGGAAATAGCGTTTGCAGATGTCTACGTATCGAAGCAATAGTGTTCTAATGATTCTTAAAACGCGATATCGCACCTCATTTCTATGTTTCATGGTAAGGTATAATATGATTTGCGAAGTGTTATGTATTCCTCGTCTACACTTCAAATGAATGTAAATGCGACACTTCCTTGCAAGGAAATAGCGTTTGCAGATGTCTACGTATCGAAGCAATAGAGTTCTAATGATTCTTAAAACGCGATATCGCACCTCATTTCTATGTTTCATGGTAAGGTATAATATGATTTGCGAAGTGTTATGTATTCCTCGTCTACACTTCAAATGAATGTAAATGCGACACTTCCTTGCAAGGAAATAGCGTTTGCAGATGTCTATGTGTCGTAGCAATAGATTTCTAATGCTTCTTAAAACGTGATATCGCATCTCATTTCTATGTTTCATGGTAAGATATAATATGATTTGCGAAGTGTCATGTATTCCTCGTCTACACTTCAAATGAATGTAAATGCGACACTTCCATCCAAGGAAATAGCGTTTGCAGATGTCTACGTATCGTAGCAATAGTGTTCTTATGTTTCTTAAAACGCGATATCGCATCTCATTTCTATGTTTCATGGTAAGATATAATATAATTTGCGAAGTGTCATGTATTCCTCGTCCACACTTCAAATGAATGTAAATGCGACACTTCGTTGCAAGGAAATAGCGTTTGCGAATATCCATCTATCGTAGCAATAGTGTTCTAATGCTTCTTAAAACGCGATATCGCATCTCATTTCTATGTTTCATGGTAAGATATAATATGATTTGCGAAGTGTTATGTATTCCTCGTCTACACTTCAAATGAATGTAAATGCGACACTTCCTTGCAAGGAAATAGCGTTTGCAAACGTCTACCTACCGTAGCAATAGAGTTCTAATGCTTCGTAAAACGCGATATCGCATCTCATTTCTATATTTCATGGTAAGATATAATATGATTTGCGAAGTGTTATGTATTCCTCGTCTACACTTCAAATGAATGTAAATGAGACACTTCCTTGCAAGGAACTATCGTTTGCAGATGTCTACGTATCGTAGCAATAGAGTTCTTATGATTCTTAAAACGCGATATCGCACCTCATTTCTATGTTTCATGGTAAGGTATAATATGATTTGCGAAGTGTTATGTATTCCTCGTCTACACTTCAAATGAATGTAAATGCGACTCTTCCTTGCAAGGAAATAGCGTTTGCAGATGTCTATGTGTCGTAGCAATAGATTTCTAATGCTTCTTAAAACGTGATATCGCATCTCATTTCTATGTTTCATGGTAAGATATAATATGATTTGCGAAGTGTCATGTATTCCTCGTCTACACTTCAAATGAATGTAAATGCGACACTTCCATCCAAGGAAATAGCGTTTGCAGATGTCTACGTAGCGTAGCAATTGTGTTCTTATGTTTCTTAAAACGCGATATCGCATCTCATTTCTATGTTTCATGGTAAGATATAATATGATTTGCGAAGTGTTATGTATTCCTCGTCTACACTTCAAATGAATGTAAATGCGACACTTCTTTGCAAGGAAATAGCGTTTGCAAATGTCTACCTACCGTAGCAATAGAGTTCTAATGCTTCGTAAAACGCGATATCGCATCTCATTTCTATGTTTCATGGTAAGGTATTATATGATTTGCGAAGTGTTATGTATTCCTCGTCTACACTTCAAATGAATGTAAATGCGACACTTCCTTGCAAGGAAATAGCGTTTGCAGATGTCTACGTATCGTAGCAATAGAGTTCTTCTGATTCTTAAAGCGCGATATCACATCTCATTTCTATGTTTCATGGTAAGGTATAATATGATTTGCGAAGTGTTATGTATTCCTCGTCTACACTTCAAATGAATGTAAATGCGACACTTCCTTGCAAGGAAATAGCGTTTGCAGATGTCTACGTATCGAAGCAATAGTGTTCTAATGATTCTTAAAACGCGATATCGCACCTCATTTCTATGTTTCATGGTAAGGTATAATATGATTTGCGAAGTGTTATGTATTCCTCGTCTACACTTCAAATGAATGTAAATGCGACACTTCCTTGCAAGGAAATAGCGTTTGCAGATGTCTACGTATCGAAGCAATAGAGTTCTAATGATTCTTAAAACGCGATATCGCACCTCATTTCTATGTTTCATGGTAAGGTATAATATGATTTGCGAAGTGTTATGTATTCCTCGTCTACACTTCAAATGAATGTAAATGCGACACTTCCTTGCAAGGAAATAGCGTTTGCAGATGTCTATGTGTCGTAGCAATAGAGTTCTAATGCTTCGTAAAACGCGATATCGCATCTCATTTCTATATTTCATGGTAAGATATAATATGATTTGCGAAGTGTTATGTATTCCTCGTCTACACTT
Source organism: Xylocopa sonorina (assembly GCF_050948175.1). Lineage (NCBI taxonomy): Eukaryota > Metazoa > Arthropoda > Insecta > Hymenoptera > Apidae > Xylocopa > Xylocopa sonorina. Next base: position 668,034 of record NW_027490223.1, on the reverse strand, counting down.
CAAATGAATGTAAATGAGACACTTCCTTGCAAGGAACTATCGTTTGCAGATGTCTACGTATCGTAGCAATAGAGTTCTTATGATTCTTAAAACGCGATATCGCACCTCATTTCTATGTTTCATGGTAAGGTATAATATGATTTGCGAAGTGTTATGTATTCCTCGTCTACACTTCAAATGAATGTAAATGCGACTCTTCCTTGCAAGGAAATAGCGTTTGCAGATGTCTATGTGTCGTAGCAATAGATTTCTAATGCTTCTTAAAACGTGATATCGCATCTCATTTCTATGTTTCATGGTAAGATATAATATGATTTGCGAAGTGTCATGTATTCCTCGTCTACACTTCAAATGAATGTAAATGCGACACTTCCATCCAAGGAAATAGCGTTTGCAGATGTCTACGTAGCGTAGCAATTGTGTTCTTATGTTTCTTAAAACGCGATATCGCATCTCATTTCTATGTTTCATGGTAAGATATAATATGATTTGCGAAGTGTTATGTATTCCTCGTCTACACTTCAAATGAATGTAAATGCGACACTTCTTTGCAAGGAAATAGCGTTTGCAAATGTCTACCTACCGTAGCAATAGAGTTCTAATGCTTCGTAAAACGCGATATCGCATCTCATTTCTATGTTTCATGGTAAGGTATTATATGATTTGCGAAGTGTTATGTATTCCTCGTCTACACTTCAAATGAATGTAAATGCGACACTTCCTTGCAAGGAAATAGCGTTTGCAGATGTCTATGTATCGTAGCAATTGATTTCTAATGCTTCTTAAAACGCGATTTCGCATCTCATTTCTATGTTTCATGGTAAGATATAATATGATTTGCGAAGTGTTATGTATTCCTCGTCTACACTTCAAATGAATGTAAATGCGACACTTCCATGCAAGGAAATAGCGTTTGTAGATGTCTACGTATCGTAGCAATAGGGTTCTTATGAATATTAAAACGCGATATCGCATCACATTTCTATGTTTCATGGTAAGGTATAATATGATTTGCGAAGTGTTATGTATTCCTCGTCTACACTTCAAATGAATGTAAATGCGACACTTCCATGCAAGGAAATAGCGTTTGTAGATGTCTACGTATCGTAGCAATAGAGTTCTTATGAATATTAAAACGCGATATCACATCACATTTCTATGTTTCATGGTAAGGTATAATATGATTTGCGAAGTGTTATGTATTCCTCGTCTACACTTCAAATGAATGTAAATGCTTCCTTGCAAGGAAATAGCGTTTGCAGATGTCTACGTATCGTAGCAATAGGGTTCTTATGATTTTTAAAACGCGATATCGCATCACATTTCTATGTTTCATGGTAAGATATAATATGATTTGCGAAGTGTCATGTATTCCTCGTCTACACTTCAAATGAATGTAAATGCGACACAACCTTGCTAGGAAATAGCGTCTGCAGATGTCTAGGTATCGCAGCAATAGAGTTCCAATGCTTCTTAAAACGCGATATCGCATCTCATTTCTATGTTTCATGGTAAGATATAATATGATTTGCGAAGTGTTATGTATTCCTCGTCTACACTTCAAATGAATGTGAATGCGACACTTCCTCGCTAGGAAATAGCGTTTGCAGTTGTCTACGTATCGTAGCAATAGATTTCCAATGCTTCTTAAAACGCGATATCGCATCTCACTTCTATGTTTCATGGTAAGATATAATATGATTTGCGAAGTGTCATGTATTTCTCGTCTACACTTCAAATGAATGTAAATGCCACACTTCCCTGATAGGAAATAGCGTCTGCAGATGTCCAGGTATCGTAGCAATAGAGTTCTTATGATTCTTAAATCGCGATATCGCATCTCATTTCTATGTTTCATGGTAAGATATAAAATGATTTCCGAAGTGTTATGTATTCCTCGTCTACACTTCAAATGAATGTAAATGCGACACTTCTTTGCAAGGAAATAGCGTTTGCAAACGTCTACCTATCGTAGCAATAGAGTTCTAATGCTTCTTAAAACGCGATATCGCATCTCATTTCTATATTTCATGGTAAGATATAATTTAATTTGCGAAGTGTCATGTATTCCTCGTCTACACTTCAAATGAATGTAAATGCGACACTACCTTGCAAGGAAATAGCGTTTGCAGATGTCTACGTATCGTAGCAATAGAGTTCTTATGATTTTTAAAACGCGATATCGCATCTCATTTCTATGTTTCATGGTACGATATAATATGATTTGCGAAGTGTCATGTATTCCTCGTCTACACTTCAAATGAATGTAAATGCGACACTTCCTTGCAAGGAAATAGCGTTTGCAAACGTCTACCTACCGCTGCAATAGGGTTCTAATGCTTCTTAAAACGCGATATCGCATCTCATTTCTATATTTCATGGTAAGATATAATATGATTTGCGAAGTGTTATGTATTCCTCGTCTACACTTCAAATGAATGTAAATGAGACACTTCCTTGCAAGGAAATAGCGTTTGCAGATGTCTACGTACCGTAGCAATAGAGTTCTTATGATTCTTAAAACGCGATATCGCATCTCATTTCTATGTTTCATGGTAAGGTATAATATGATTTGCGAAGTGTTATGTATTCCTCGTCTACACTTCAAATGAATGTAAATGCGACACTTCCTTGCAAGGAAATAGCGTTTGCGAATGTCTATCTATCGTAGCAATAGTGTTCTAATGCTTCTTAAAACGCGATATCGCATCTCATTTCTATGTTTCATGGTAAGATATAATATGATTTGCGAAGTGTTATGCATTCCTCGTCTACGATCAAATGAATGTAAATGCGACACTTCCTTGCAAGGAAATAGTGTTTGCAGATGTCTACGTATCGTAGCAATAGAGTTCTTATGATTCTTAAAACGCGATATCGCATCTCATTTCTATGTTTCATGGTAAGATATAATATGATTTACGAAGTGTCATGTATTCCTCGTCTACACTTCAAATGAATGTAAATGCGACACTACCTTGCTAGGAAATAGCGTCTGCAGATGTCTAGGTATCGCAGCAATAGAGTTCCAATGCTTCTTAAAACACGATATCGCATCTCATTTCTATGTTTCATGGTAAGATATAATATGATTTGCGAAGTGTCATGTATTTCTCGTCTACACTTCAAATGAATGTAAATGCGACACTACCTTGCTAGGAAATAGCGTCTGCAGATGTCTAGGTATCGCAGCAATAGAGTTCCAATGCTTCTTAAAACGCGATATCGCATCTCATTTCTATGTTTCATGGTAAGATATAATTTGATTTGCGAAGTGTCATGTATTCCTCGTCTACACTTCAAATGAATGTAAATGCGACACTTCCTTGCAAGGAAATAGCGTTTGCAGATGTCTATGTATCGTAGCAATTGATTTCTAATGCTTCTTAAAACGCGATTTCGCATCTCATTTCTATGTTTCATGGTAAGATATAATATGATTTGCGAAGTGTTATGTATTCCTCGTCTACACTTCAAATGAATGTAAATGCGACACTTCCATGCAAGGAAATAGCGTTTGTAGATGTGTACGTATCGTAGCAATAGGGTTCTTATGAATATTAAAACGCGATATCGCATCACATTTCTATGTTTCATGGTAAGGTATAATATGATTTGCGAAGTGTTATGTATTCCTCGTCTACACTTCAAATGAATGTAAATGCGACACTTCCATGCAAGGAAATAGCGTTTGTAGATGTCTACGTATCGTAGCAATAGAGTTCTTATGAATATTAAAACGCGATATCGCATCACATTTCTATGTTTCATGGTAAGGTATAATATGATTTGCGAAGTGTTATGTATTCCTCGTCTACACTTCAAATGAATGTAAATGCGACACTTCCTTGCAAGGAAATAGCGTTTGCAGATGTCTACGTATCGTAGCAATAGGGTTCTTATGATTTTTAAAACGCGATATCGCATCTCATTTCTATGTTTCATGGTAAGATATAATATGATTTGCGAAGTGTCATGTATTCCTCGTCTACACTTCAAATAAATGTAAATGCGACACTTCCTTGCAAGGAAATAGCGTTTGCAAACGTCTACCTACCGTAGCAATAGAGTTCTAATGCTTCTTAAAACCAGATATTGCATCTCATACCTATGTTTCATGATAAGATATAATATTCATTGCGAAGTGTTATGCATTCCTCGTCTACGATTCATAGGAATGTAAATGCGACACTTCCTTGCAAGGAAATAGCGTTTGCAGATGTCTACGTATCGTAGCAATAGGGTTCTTATGAATATTAAAACGCGATATCGCATCACATTTCTATGTTTCATGGTAAGGTATAATATGATTTGCGAAGTGTTATGTATTCCTCGTCTACACTTCAAATGAATGTAAATGCGACACTTCCATGCAAGGAAATAGCGTTTGTAGATGTCTACGTATCGTAGCAATAGAGTTCTTATGAATATTAAAACGCGATATCGCATCACATTTCTATGTTTCATGGTAAGGTATAATATGATTTGCGAAGTGTTATGTATTCCTCGTCTACACTTCAAATGAATGTAAATGCGACACTTCCTTGCAAGGAAATAGCGTTTGCAGATGTCTACGTATCGTAGCAATAGAGTTCTTATGATTCTTAAAACGCGATATCGCATCCAATTTCTATGTTACATGGTAAGATATAAAATGATTTCCGAAGTGTTATGTATTCCTCGTCTACGATTCATATGAATGTAAATGCGACACTTCCTTGCAAGGAAATAGCGTTTGCAAACGTCTACCTATCGTAGCAATAGAGTTCTAATGCTTCTTAAAACGCGATATCGCATCTCATTTCTATATTTCATGGTAAGATATAATTTGATTTGCGAAGTGTCATGTATTCCTCGTCTACACTTCAAATGAATGTAAATGCGACACTTCCTTGCAAGGAAATAGCGTTTGCAGATGTCTACGTATCGTAGCAATAGAGTTCTTATGATTCTTAAAACGCGATATCGCATCTCATTTCTATGTTTCATGGTAAGATATAATATGATTTGCGAAGTGTTATGTATTCCTCGTCTACACTTCAAATGAATGTAAATGCGACACTTCCTTGCAAGGAAATAGCGTTTGCAAACGTCTACCTACCGTAGCAATAGAGTTCTAATGCTTCTTAAAACGCGATATCGCATCTCATTTCTATGATTCATGGTAAGATATAATATGATTTGCGAAGTGACATGTATTCCTCGTCTACACTTCAAATGAATGTAAATGCGACACTTCCATGCAAGGAAATAGCGTTTGTAGATGTCTACGTATCGTAGCAATAGAGTTCTTATGAATATTGAAACGCGATATCGCATCACATTTCTATGTTTCATGGTGAGATATAATTTGATTTGCGAAGTGTCATGTATTCCTCGTCTACACTTCAAATGAATGTAAATGCGACACTTCCTTGCAAGGAAATAGCGTTTGCAGATGTCTATGTATCGTAGCAATTGATTTCTAATGCTTCTTAAAACGCGATTTCGCATCTCATTTCTATGTTTCATGGTAAGATATAATATGATTTGCGAAGTGTTATGTATTCCTCGTCTACACTTCAAATGAATGTAAATGCGACACTTCCATGCAAGGAAATAGCGTTTGTAGATGTCTACGTATCGTAGCAATAGGGTTCTTATGAATATTAAAACGCGATATCGCATCACATTTCTATGTTTCATGGTAAGGTATAATATGATTTGCGAAGTGTTATGTATTCCTCGTCTACACTTCAAATGAATGTAAATGCGACACTTCCATGCAAGGAAATAGCGTTTGTAGATGTCTACGTATCGTAGCAATAGAGTTCTTATGAATATTAAAACGCGATATCGCATCACATTTCTATGTTTCATGGTAAGGTATAATATGATTTGCGAAGTGTTATGTATTCCTCGTCTACACTTCAAATGAATGTAAATGCGACACTTCCTTGCAAGGAAATAGCGTTTGCAGATGTCTACGTATCGTAGCAATAGGGTTCTTATGATTTTTAAAACGCGATATCGCATCTCATTTCTATGTTTCATGGTAAGATATAATATGATTTGCGAAGTGTCATGTATTCCTCGTCTACACTTCAAATAAATGTAAATGCGACACTTCCTTGCAAGGAAATAGCGTTTGCAAACGTCTACCTACCGTAGCAATAGAGTTCTAATGCTTCTTAAAACCAGATATTGCATCTCATACCTATGTTTCATGATAAGATATAATATTCATTGCGAAGTGTTATGCATTCCTCGTCTACGATTCATAGGAATGTAAATGCGACACTTCCTTGCAAGGAAATAGCGTTTGCAGATGTCTACGTATCGTAGCAATAGGGTTCTTATGAATATTAAAACGCGATATCGCATCACATTTCTATGTTTCATGGTAAGGTATAATATGATTTGCGAAGTGTTATGTATTCCTCGTCTACACTTCAAATGAATGTAAATGCGACACTTCCATGCAAGGAAATAGCGTTTGTAGATGTCTACGTATCGTAGCAATAGAGTTCTTATGAATATTAAAACGCGATATCGCATCACATTTCTATGTTTCATGGTAAGGTATAATATGATTTGCGAAGTGTTATGTATTCCTCGTCTACACTTCAAATGAATGTAAATGCGACACTTCCTTGCAAGGAAATAGCGTTTGCAGATGTCTACGTATCGTAGCAATAGAGTTCTTATGATTCTTAAAACGCGATATCGCATCCAATTTCTATGTTACATGGTAAGATATAAAATGATTTCCGAAGTGTTATGTATTCCTCGTCTACGATTCATATGAATGTAAATGCGACACTTCCTTGCAAGGAAATAGCGTTTGCAAACGTCTACCTATCGTAGCAATAGAGTTCTAATGCTTCTTAAAACGCGATATCGCATCTCATTTCTATATTTCATGGTAAGATATAATTTGATTTGCGAAGTGTCATGTATTCCTCGTCTACACTTCAAATGAATGTAAATGCGACACTTCCTTGCAAGGAAATAGCGTTTGCAGATGTCTACGTATCGTAGCAATAGAGTTCTTATGATTCTTAAAACGCGATATCGCATCTCATTTCTATGTTTCATGGTAAGATATAATATGATTTGCGAAGTGTTATGTATTCCTCGTCTACACTTCAAATGAATGTAAATGCGACACTTCCTTGCAAGGATATAGCGTTTGCAAACGTCTACCTACCGTAGCAATAGAGTTCTAATGCTTCTTAAAACGCGATATCGCATCACATTTCTATGTTTCATGGTAAGGTATAATATGATTTGCGAAGTGTTATGTATTCCTCGTCTACACTTCAAATGAATGTAAATGCGACACTTCCTTGCAAGGAAATAGCGTTTGCAGATGTCTACGTATCGTAGCAATAGAGTTCTTATGATTCTTAAAACGCGATATCGCATCCAATTTCTATGTTACATGGTAAGATATAAAATGATTTCCGAAGTGTTATGTATTCCTCGTCTACGATTCATATGAATGTAAATGCGACACTTCCTTGCAAGGAAATAGCGTTTGCAAACGTCTACCTATCGTAGCAATAGAGTTCTAATGCTTCTTAAAACGCGATATCGCATCTCATTTCTATATTTCATGGTAAGATATAATTTGATTTGCGAAGTGTCATGTATTCCTCGTCTACACTTCAAATGAATGTAAATGCGACACTTCCTTGCAAGGAAATAGCGTTTGCAGATGTCTACGTATCGTAGCAATAGAGTTCTTATGATTCTTAAAACGCGATATCGCATCTCATTTCTATGTTTCATGGTAAGATATAATATGATTTGCGAAGTGTTATGTATTCCTCGTCTACACTTCAAATGAATGTAAATGCGACACTTCCTTGCAAGGAAATAGCGTTTGCAAACGTCTACCTACCGTAGCAATAGAGTTCTAATGCTTCTTAAAACGCGATATCGCATCTCATTTCTATGATTCATGGTAAGATATAATACGATTTGCGAAGTGACATGTATTCCTCGTCTACACTTCAAATGAATGTAAATGCGACACTTCCATGCAAGGAAATAGCGTTTGTAGATGTCTACGTATCGTAGCAATAGAGTTCTTATGAATATTGAAACGCGATATCGCATCACATTTCTATGTTTCATGGTAAGGTATAATATGATTTGCGAAGTGTTATGTATTCCTCGTCTACACTTCAAATGAATGTAAATGCGACACTTCCTTGCAAGGAAATAGCGTTTGCAGATTTCTACGTATCGTAGCAATAGAGTTCTTATGATTTTTAAAACGCGATATCGCATCTCATTTCTATGTTTCATGGTACGATATAATATGATTTGCGAAGTGTCATGTATTCCTCGTCTACACTTCAAATGAATGTAAATGCGACACTTCCTTGCAAGGAAATAGCGTTTGCAGATGTCTACGTATTGTAGCAATAGAGTTCTTATGATTCTTAAAACGCGATATCGCATCTCATTTCTATGTTTCATGGTAAGGTATAATACGATTTGCGAAGTGTTATGTATTCCTCGTCTACACTTCAAGTGAATGTAAATGCGACACTTCGTTGCAAGGAAATAGCGTTTGCGAATGTCTATCTATCGTAGCAATAGTGTTCTAATGCTTCTTAAAACGCGATATCGCATCTCGTTTCTATGTTTCATGGTAAGATATAATATGATTTGCGAAGTGTCATGTATTCCTCGTCTACACTTAAAATGAATGTAAATGCGACACTTCCTTGCAGGAAATAGCGTTTGCAGATGTCTACGTATCGTAGCAATAGAGTTCTTATGATTCTTAAAACGCGATATCGCATCTCATTTCTATGTTCCATGGTAAGATATAATATGATTTGCGAAGTGACATGTATTCCTCGTCTACACTTCAAATGAATGTAAATGCGACACTTCCTTGCAAGGAAATAGCGTTTGCAGATGTCTATCTATCGTAGCAATAGTGTTCCAATGCTTCTTAAAACGCGATATCGCATCTCATTTCTATGTTTCATGGTAAGATATAATATGACTTGCGAAGTGTTGTGCATTCCTCGTCTACGATTCAAATGAATGTAAATGCGACACTTCCTTGTAAGGAAATAGCGTTTGCAGATGTCTACGTATCGTAGCAATAGAGTTCTTATGATTCTTAAAACGCGATATCGCATCTCATTTCTATGTTTCATGGTAAGATATAATATGATTTGCGAAGTGTCATGTATTCCTCGTCTAGACTACAAATGAATGTAAATGCGACACTTCCTTGCAAGGAAATAGCGTTTGCAAACGTCTACCTACCGTAGCAATAGAGTTCTAATGCTTCTTAAAACGCGATATCGCATCTCATTTCTATGATTCATGGTAAGATATAATATGATTTGCGAAGTGACATGTATTCCTCGTCTACACTTCAAATGAATGTAAATGCGACACTTCCTTGCAAGGAAATAGCGTTTGCAGATGTCTACGTATCGTAGCAATAGATTTCTTATGATTCTTAAAACGCGATATCGCATCACATTTCAATGTTTCATGGTAAGATATAATATGATTTGCGAAGTGTCATGTATTCCTCGTCTACACTTCAAATGAATGTAAATGCGACACTACCTTGCTAGGAAATAGCGTCTGCAGATGTCTAGGTATCGCAGCAATAGAGTTCCAATGCTTCTTAAAATGCGATATCGCATCTCATTTCTATGTTTCATGGTAAGATATAATATGATTTGCGAAGTGTTATGTATTCCTCGTCTACACTTCAAATGAATGTGAATGCGACACTTCCTCGCTAGGAAATAGCGTTTGCAGTTGTCTACGTATCGTAGCAATAGATTTCCAATGCTTCTTAAAACGCGATATCGCATCTCACTTCTATGTTTCATGGTAAGATATAATATGATTTGCGAAGTGTCATGTATTTCTCGTCTACACTTCAAATGAATGTAAATGCCACACTTCCCTGATAGGAAATAGCGTCTGCAGATGTCCAGGTATCGTAGCAATAGAGTTCTTATGATTCTTAAAACGCGATATCGCATCTCATTTCTATGTTTCATGGTAAGATATAAAATGATTTCCGAAGTGTTATGTATTCCTCGTCTACACTTCAAATGAATGTAAATGCGACACTTCCTTGCAAGGAAATAGCGTTTGCAAACGTCTACCTATCGTAGCAATAGATTTCTAATGCTTCTTAAAACGCGATATCGCATCTCATTTCTATATTTCATGGTAAGATATAATTTAATTTGCGAAGTGTCATGTATTCCTCGTCTAGTCTTCAAATGAATGTAAATGCGACACTACCTTGCAAGGAAATAGCGTTTGCAGATGTCTACGTATCGTAGCAATAGAGTTCTTATGATTTTTAAAACGCGATATCGCATCTCATTTCTATGTTTCATGGTAAGATATAATATGATTTGCGAAGTGTTATGCATTCCTCGTCTACGATCAAATGAATGTAAATGCGACACTTCCTTGCAAGGAAATAGTGTTTGCAGATGTCTACGTATCGTAGCAATAGAGTTCTTATGATTCTTAAAACGCGATATCGCATCTCATTTCTATGTTTCATGGTAAGATATAATATGATTTGCGAAGTGTCATGTATTTCTCGTCTACACTTCAAATGAATGTAAATGCCACACTTCCCTGATAGGAAATAGCGTTTGCAGATGTCTACCTATCGTAGCAATAGAGTTCTAATGCTTCTTAAAACGCGATATCGCATCTCATTTCTATGTTCCATGGTAAGATATAATATGATTTGCGAAATGTCATGTATTCCTCGTCTACACTTCAAATGAATGTAAATGAGACACTTCCTTGCAAGGAAATAGCGTTTGCAGATGTCTACGTATCGTAGCAATAGAGTTCTTATGATTCTTAAAACGCGATATCGCATCTCATTTCTATGTTTCATAGTAAGGTATAATATGATTTGCGAAGTGTTATGTATTCCTCGTCTACACTTCAAATGAATGTAAATGCGACACTTCGTTGCAAGGAAATAGCGTTTGCGAATGTCTATCTATCGTAGCAATAGTGTTCTAATGCTTCTTAGAACGCGATATCGCATCTCGTTTCTATGTTTCATGGTAAGTTATAATATGATTTGCGAAGTGTCAAGTATTCCTCGTCTACACTTCAAATGAATGTAAATGCGACACTTCCTTGCAAGGCAATAGCGTTTGCAGATGTCTACGTATCGTAGCAATAGAGTTCTTATGATTCTTAAAACGCGATATCGCATCTCATTTCTATGTTTCATGTTAAGATATAATATGATTTGCGAACTGTCATGTATTCCTCGTCTACACTTCAAATGAATGTAAATGCGACACTTCCTTGCAAGGAAATAGCGTTTGCAAACGTCTACCTACCGTAGCAATAGAGTTCTAATGCTTCTTAAAACGCGATATCGCATCTCACTTCTATGTTTCATGGTAAGATATAATACGATTTGCGAAGTGTCATGTATTTCTCGTCTACACTTCAAATGAATGTAAATGCCACACTTCCCTGATAGGAAATAGCGTCTGCAGATGTCCAGGTATCGTAGCAATTGATTTCTACTGCTTCTTAAAACGCGATCTCGCATCTCATTTCTATGTTTCATGGTAAGATATAATATGATTTGCGAAGTGTTATGTATTCCTCGTCTACACTTCAAATGACTGTAAATGCGACACTTCCATGCAAGGAAATAGCGTTTGTAGATGTCTACGTATCGTAGCAATAGGGTTCTTATGAATATTAAAACGCGATATCGCATCACATTTCTATGTTTCATGGTAAGGTATAATATGATTTGCGAAGTGTTATGTATTCCTCGTCTACACTTCAAATGAATGTAAATGCGACACTTCCTTGCAAGGAAATAGCGTTTGCAGATGTCTACGTATCGTAGCAATAGAGTTCTTATGATTCTTAAAACGCGATATCGCATCTCATTTCTATGTTTCATGGTAAGATATAAAATGATTTCCGAAGTGTTATGTATTCCTCGTCTACGATTCATATGAATGTAAATGCGACACTTCCTTGCAAGGAAATAGCGTTTGCAAACGTCTACCTATCGTAGCAATAGAGTTCTAATGCTTCTTAAAACGCGATATCGCATCTCATTTCTATATTTCATGGTAAGATATAATTTGATTTGCGAAGTGTCATGTATTCCTCGTCTACACTTCAAATGAATGTAAATGCGACACTTCCTTGCAAGGAAATAGCGTTTGCAGATGTCTACGTATCGTAGCAATAGAGTTCTTATGATTCTTAAAACGCGATATCGCATCTCATTTCTATGTTTCATGGTAAGATATAAAATGATTTCCGAAGTGTTATGTATTCCTCGTCTACACTTCAAATGAATGTAAATGCGACACTTCCTTGCAAGGAAATAGCGTTTGCAAACGTCTACCTATCGTAGCAATAGAGTTCTAATGCTTCTTAAAACGCGATATCGCATCTCATTTCTATATTTCATGGTAAGATATAATTTAATTTGCGAAGTGCCATGTATTCCTCGTCTACACTTCAAATGAATGTAAATGCGACACTACCTTGCAAGGAAATAGCGTTTGCAGATGTCTACGTATCGTAGCAATAGAGTTCTTATGATTTTTAAAACGCGATATCGCATCTCATTTCTATGTTTCATGGTACGATATAATATGATTTGCGAAGTGTCATGTATTCCTCGTCTACACTTCAAATGAATGTAAATGCGACACTTCCTTGCAAGGAAATAGCGTTTGCAAACGTCTACCTACCGCTGCAATAGAGTTCTAATGCTTCTTAAAACGCGATATCGCATCTCATTTCTATATTTCATGGTAAGATATAATATGATTTGCGAAGTGTTATGTATTCCTCGTCTACACTTCAAATGAATGTAAATGAGACACTTCCTTGCAAGGAAATAGCGTTTGCAGATGTCTACGTACCGTAGCAATAGAGTTCTTATGATTCTTAAAACGCGATATCGCATCTCATTTCTATGTTTCATGGTAAGGTATAATATGATTTGCGAAGTGTTATGTATTCCTCGTCTACACTTCAAATGAATGTAAATGCGACACTTCCTCGCAAGGAAATAGCGTTTGCGAATGTCTATCTATCGTAGCAATAGTGTTCTAATGCTTCTTAAAACGCGATATCGCATCTCATTTCCATGTTTCATGGTAAGATATAATATGATTTGCGAAGTGTTATGCATTCCTCGTCTACGATCAAATGAATGTAAATGCGACACTTCCTTGCAAGGAAATAGTGTTTGCAGATGTCTACGTATCGTAGCAATAGAGTTCTTATGATTCTTAAAACGCGATATCGCATCTCACTTCTATGTTTCATGGTAAGATATAATACGATTTGCGAAGTGTCATGTATTTCTCGTCTACACTTCAAATGAATGTAAATGCCACACTTCCCTGATAGGAAATAGCGTCTGCAGATGTCCAGGTATCGTAGCAATTGATTTCTACTGCTTCTTAAAACGCGATCTCGCATCTCATTTCTATGTTTCATGGTAAGATATAATATGATTTGCGAAGTGTCATGTATTCCTCGTCTACACTTCAAATGACTGTAAATGCGACACTTCCATGCAAGGAAATAGCGTTTGTAGATGTCTACGTATCGTAGCAATAGGGTTCTTATGAATATTAAAACGCGATATCGCATCACATTTCTATGTTTCATGGTAAGGTATAATATGATTTGCGAAGTGTTATGTATTCCTCGTCTACACTTCAAATGAATGTAAATGCGACACTTCCTTGCAAGGAAATAGCGTTTGCAGATGTCTACGTATCGTAGCAATAGAGTTCTTATGATTCTTAAAACGCGATATCGCATCTCATTTCTATGTTTCATGGTAAGATATAAAATGATTTCCGAAGTGTTATGTATTCCTCGTCTACGATTCATATGAATGTAAATGCGACACTTCCTTGCAAGGAAATAGCGTTTGCAAACGTCTACCTATCGTAGCAATAGAGTTCTAATGCTTCTTAAAACGCGATATCGCATCTCATTTCTATATTTCATGGTAAGATATAATTTGATTTGCGAAGTGTCATGTATTCCTCGTCTACACTTCAAATGAATGTAAATGCGACACTTCCTTGCAAGGAAATAGCGTTTGCAGATGTCTATGTATCGTAGCAATTGATTTCTAATGCTTCTTAAAACGCGATTTCGCATCTCATTTCTATGTTTCATGGTAAGATATAATATGATTTGCGAAGTGTTATGTATTCCTCGTCTACACTTCAAATGAATGTAAATGCGACACTTCCATGCAAGGAAATAGCGTTTGTAGATGTCTACGTATCGTAGCAATAGGGTTCTTATGAATATTAAAACGCGATATCGCATCACATTTCTATGTTTCATGGTAAGGTATAATATGATTTGCGAAGTGTTATGTATTCCTCGTCTACACTTCAAATGAATGTAAATGCGACACTTCCATGCAAGGAAATAGCGTTTGTAGATGTCTACGTATCGTAGCAATAGAGTTCTTATGAATATTAAAACGCGATATCGCATCACATTTCTATGTTTCATGGTAAGGTATAATATGATTTGCGAAGTGTCATGTATTCCTCGTCTACACTTCAAATGAATGTAAATGCGACACTACCTTGCTAGGAAATAGCGTCTGCAGATGTCTAGGTATCGCAGCAATAGAGTTCCAATGCTTCTTAAAACGCGATATCGCATCTCATTTCTATGTTTCATGGTAAGATATAATATGATTTGCGAAGTGTCATGTATTTCTCGTCTACACTTCAAATGAATGTAAATGCGACACTACCTTGCTAGGAAATAGCGTCTGCAGATGTCTAGGTATCGCAGCAATAGAGTTCCAATGCTTCTTAAAACGCGATATCGCATCTCATTTCTATGTTTCATGGTAAGATATAATATGATTTGCGAAGTGTTATGTATTCCTCGTCTACACTTCAAATGAATGTGAATGCGACACTTCCTCGCTAGGAAATAGCGTTTGCAGTTGTCTACGTATCGTAGCAATAGATTTCCAATGCTTCTTAAAACGCGATATCGCATCTCACTTCTATGTTTCATGGTAAGATATAATATGATTTGCGAAGTGTCATGTATTTCTCGTCTACACTTCAAATGAATGTAAATGCCACACTTCCCTGATAGGAAATAGCGTCTGCAGATGTCCAGGTATCGTAGCAATAGAGTTCTTATGATTCTTAAAACGCGATATCGCATCTCATTTCTATGTTTCATGGTAAGATATAAAATGATTTCCGAAGTGTTATGTATTCCTCGTCTACACTTCAAATGAATGTAAATGCGACACTTCCTTGCAAGGAAATAGCGTTTGCAAACGTCTACCTATCGTAGCAATAGAGTACTAATGCTTCTTAAAACGCGATATCGCATCTCACTTCTATGTTTCATGGTAAGATATAATATGATTTGCGAAGTGTCATGTATTTGTCGTCTACACATCAAATGAATGTAAATGCCACACTTCCCTGATAGGAAATAGCGTCTGCAGATGTCCAGGTATCGTAGCAATAGAGTTCTTATGATTCTTAAAACGCGATATCGCATCTCATTTCTATGTTTCATGGTAAGATATAAAATGATTTCCGAAGTGTTATGTATTCCTCGTCTACACTTCAAATGAATGTAAATGCGACACTTCCTTGCAAGGAAATAGCGTTTGCAAACGTCTACCTATCGTAGCAATAGAGTTCCAATGCTTCTTAAAACGCGATATCGCATCTCATTTCTATATTTCATGGTAAGATATAATATGATTTGCGAAGTGTCATGTATTTCTCGTCTACACTTCAAATGAATGTAAATGCGACACTACCTTGCTAGGAAATAGCGTCTGCAGATGTCTAGGTATCGCAGCAATAGAGTTCCAATGCTTCTTAAAACGCGATATCGCATCTCATTTCTATGTTTCATGGTACGATATAATATGATTTGCGAAGTGTCATGTATTCCTCGTCTACACTTCAAATGAATGTAAATGCGACACTTCCTTGCAAGGAAATAGCGTTTGCAAACGTCTACCTACCGCTGCAATAGAGTTCTAATGCTTCTTAAAACGCGATATCGCATCTCATTTCTATATTTCATGGTAAGATATAATATGATTTGCGAAGTGTTATGCATTCCTCGTCTACGATCAAATGAATGTAAATGCGACACTTCCTTGCAAGGAAATAGTGTTTGCAGATGTCTACGTATCGTAGCAATAGAGTTCTTATGATTCTTAAAACGCGATATCGCATCTCATTTCTATGTTTCATGGTAAGATATAATATGATTTACGAAGTGTCATGTATTCCTCGTCTACACTTCAAATGAATGTAAATGCGACACTACCTTGCTAGGAAATAGCGTCTGCAGATGTCTAGGCATCGCAGCAATAGAGTTCCAATGCTTCTTAAAACGCGATATCGCATCTCATTTCTATGTTTCATGGTAAGATATAATATGATTTGCGAAGTGTCATGTATTTCTCGTCTACACTTCAAATGAATGTAAATGCGACACTACCTTGCTAGGAAATAGCGTCTGCAGATGTCTAGGTATCGCAGCAATAGAGTTCCAATGCTTCTTAAAACGCGATATCGCATCTCATTTCTATGTTTCATGGTAAGATATAATATGATTTGCGAAGTGTTATGTATTCCTCGTCTACACTTCAAATGAATGTGAATGCGACACTTCCTCGCTAGGAAATAGCGTTTGCAGTTGTCTACGTATCGTAGCAATAGATTTCCAATGCTTCTTAAAACGCGATATCGCATCTCACTTCTATGTTTCATGGTAAGATATAATATGATTTGCGAAGTGTCATGTATTTCTCGTCTACACTTCAAATGAATGTAAATGCCACACTTCCCTGATAGGAAATAGCGTCTGCAGATGTCCAGGTATCGTAGCAATAGAGTTCTTATGATTCTTAAAACGCGATATCGCATCTCATTTCTATGTTTCATGGTAAGATATAAAATGATTTCCGAAGTGTTATGTATTCCTCGTCTACACTTCAAATGAATGTAAATGCGACACTTCCTTGCAAGGAAATAGCGTTTGCAAACGTCTACCTATCGTAGCAATAGAGTTCTAATGCTTCTTAAAACGCGATATCGCATCTCATTTCTATATTTCATGGTAAGATATAATTTAATTTGCGAAGTGTCATGTATTCCTCGTCTACACTTCAAATGAATGTAAATGCGACACTACCTTGCAAGGAAATAGCGTTTGCAGATGTCTACGTATCGTAGCAATAGAGTTCTTATGATTTTTAAAACGCGATATCGCATCTCATTTCTATGTTTCATGGTACGATATAATATGATTTGCGAAGTGTCATGTATTCCTCGTCTACACTTCAAATGAATGTAAATGCGACACTTCCTTGCAAGGAAATAGCGTTTGCAAACGTCTACCTACCGCTGCAATAGAGTTCTAATGCTTCTTAAAACGCGATATCGCATCTCATTTCTATATTTCATGGTAAGATATAATATGATTTGCGAAGTGTTATGTATTCCTCGTCTACACTTCAAATGAATGTAAATGAGACACTTCCTTGCAAGGAAATAGCGTTTGCAGATGTCTACGTACCGTAGCAATAGAGTTCTTATGATTCTTAAAACGCGATATCGCATCTCATTTCTATGTTTCATGGTAAGGTATAATATGATTTGCGAAGTGTTATGTATTTCTCGTCTACACTTCAAATGAATGTAAATGCCACACTTCCCTGATAGGAAATAGCGTCTGCAGATGTCCAGGTATCGTAGCAATAGAGTTCTTATGATTCTTAAAACGCGATATCGCATCTCATTTCTATGTTTCATGGTAAGATATAAAATGATTTCCGAAGTGTTATGTATTCCTCGTCTACACTTCAAATGAATGTAAATGCGACACTTCCTTGTAAGGAAATAGCGTTTGCAAACGTCTACCTATCGTAGCAATAGAGTACTAATGCTTCTTAAAACGCGATATCGCATCTCACTTCTATGTTTCATGGTAAGATATAATATGATTTGCGAAGTGTCATGTATTTCTCGTCTACACTTCAAATGAATGTAAATGCCACACTTCCCTGATAGGAAATAGCGTCTGCAGATGTCCAGGTATCGTAGCAATAGAGTTCTTATGATTCTTAAAACGCGATATCGCATCTCATTTCTATGTTTCATGGTAAGATATAAAATGATTTCCGAAGTGTTATGTATTCCTCGTCTACACTTCAAATGAATGTAAATGCGACACTTCCTTGCAAGGAAATAGCGTTTGCAAACGTCTACCTATCGTAGCAATAGAGTTCTAATGCTTCTTAAAACGCGATATCGCATCTCATTTCTATATTTCATGGTAAGATATAATTTAATTTGCGAAGTGTCATGTATTCCTCGTCTACACTTCAAATGAATGTAAATGCGACACTACCTTGCAAGGAAATAGCGTTTGCAGATGTCTACGTACCGTAGCAATAGAGTTCTTATGATTCTTAAAACGCGATATCGCATCTCATTTCTATGTTTCATGGTAAGGTATAATATGATTTGCGAAGTGTTATGTATTCCTCGTCTACACTTCAAATGAATGTAAATGCGACACTTCCTTGCAAGGAAATAGCGTTTGCGAATGTCTATCTATCGTAGCAATAGTGTTCTAATGCTTCTTAAAACGCGATGTCGCATCTCATTTCTATGTTTCATGGTAAGATATAATATGATTTGCGAAGTGTTATGCTTTCCTCGTCTACGATCAAATGAATGTAAATGCGACACTTCCTTGCAAGGAAATAGTGTTTGCAGATGTCTACGTATCGTAGCAATAGAGTTCTTATGATTCTAAAAACGCGTTATCGCATCTCATTTCTATGTTTCATGGTAAGATATAATATGATTTACGAAGTGTCATGTATTCCTCGTCTACACTTCAAATGAATGTAAATGCGACACTACCTTGCTAGGAAATAGCGTCTGCAGATGTCTAGGTATCGCAGCAATAGAGTTCCAATGCTTCTTAAAACGCGATATCGCATCTCATTTCTATGTTTCATGGTAAGATATAATATGATTTGCGAAGTGTTATGTATTCCTCGTCTACACTTCAAATGAATGTGAATGCGACACTTCCTCGCTAGGAAATAGCGTTTGCAGTTGTCTACGTATCGTAGCAATAGATTTCCAATGCTTCTTAAAACGCGATATCGCATCTCACTTCTATGTTTCATGGTAAGATATAATATGATTTGCGAAGTGTCATGTATTTCTCGTCTACACTTCAAATGAATGTAAATGCCACACTTCCCTGATAGGGAATAGCGTTTGCAGATGTCTACATATCGTAGCAATAGAGTTCTTATGATTCTTAAAACGCGATATCGCATCTCATTTCTATATTTCATGGTAAGATATAATTTAATTTGCGAAGTGTCATGTATTCCTCGTCTACACTTCAAATGAATGTAAATGCGACACTACCTTGCAAGGAAATAGCGTTTGCAGATGTCTACGTATCCTAGCAATAGAGTTCTTATGATTTTTAAAACGCGATATCGCATCTCATTTCTATGTTTCATGGTACGATATAATATGATTTGCGAAGTGTCATGTATTCCTCGTCTACACTTCAAATGAATGTAAATGCGACACTTCCTTGCAAGGAAATAGCGTTTGCAAACGTCTACCTACCGCTGCAATAGAGTTCTAATGCTCCTTAAAACGAGATATCGCATCTCATTTCTATATTTCATGGTAAGATATAATATGATTTGCGAAGTGTTATGTATTCCTCGTCTACACTTCAAATGAATGTAAATGAGACAATTCCTTGCAAGGAAATAGCGTTTGCAGATGTCTACGTACCGTAGCAATAGAGTTCTTATGATTCTTAAAACGCGATATCGCATCTCATTTCTATGTTTCATGGTAAGGTATAATATGATTTGCGAAGTGTTATGTATTCCTCGTCTACACTTCAAATGAATGTAAATGCGACACTTCCTTGCAAGGAAATAGCGTTTGCGAATGTCTATCTATCGTAGCAATAGTGTTCTAATGCTTCTTAAAACGCGATATCGCATCTCATTTCTATGTTTCATGGTAAGATATAATATGATTTGCGAAGTGTTATGCATTCCTCGTCTACGATCAAATGAATGTAAATGCGACACTTCCTTGCAAGGAAATAGCGTTTGCAGTTGTCTACATATCGTAGCAACAGATTTCCAATGCTTCTTAAAACGCGATATCGCATCTCACTTCTATGTTTCATGGTAAGATATAATATGATTTGCGAAGTGTCATGTATTTCTCGTCTACACTTCAAATGAATGTAAATGCCACACTTCCCTGATAGGAAATAGCGTCTGCAGATATCCAGGTATCGTAGCAATAGAGTTCTTATGATTCTTAAAACGCGATATCGCATCTCATTTCTATATTTCATGGTAAGATATAATTTAATTTGCGAAGTGTCATGTATTCCTCGTCTACACTTCAAATGAATGTAAATGAGACACTACCTTGCAAGGAAATAGCGTTTGCAGATGTCTACGTATCGTAGCAATAGGGTTCTTATGATTTTTAAAACGCGATATCGCATCTCATTCCTATGTTTCATGGTACGATATAATATGATTTGCGAAGTGTCATGTATTCCTCGTCTACACTTCAAATGAATGTAAATGCGACACTTCCTTGCAAGGAAATAGCGTTTGCAAACGTCTACCTACCGCTGCAATAGAGTTCTAATGCTTCTTAAAACGCGATATCGCATCTCATTTCTATATTTCATGGTAAGATATAATATGATTTGCGAAGTGTTATGTATTCCTCGTCTACACTTCAAATGAATGTAAATGAGACACTTCCTTGCAAGGAAATAGCGTTTGCAGATGTCTACGTACCGTAGCAATAGAGTTCTTATGATTCTTAAAACGCGATATCGCATCTCATTTCTATGTTTCATGGTAAGGTATAATATGATTTGCGAAGTGTTATGTATTCCTCGTCTACACTTCAAATGAATGTAAATGCGACACTTCCTTGCAAGGAAATAGCGTTTGCGAATGTCTATCTATCGTAGCAATAGTGTTCTAATGCTTCTTAAAACGCGATATCGCATCTCATTTCTATGTTTCATGGTAAGATATAATATGATTTGCGAAGTGTTATGCATTCCTCGTCTACGATCAAATGAATGTAAATGCGACACTTCCTTGCAAGGAAATAGTGTTTGCAGATGTCTACGTATCGTAGCAATAGAGTTCTTATGATTCTTAAAACGCGATATCGCATCTCATTTCTATGTTTCATGGTAAGATATAATATGATTTACGAAGTGTCATGTATTCCTCGTCTACACTTCAAATGAATGTAAATGCGACACTACCTTGCTAGGAAATAGCGTCTGCAGATGTCTAGGTATCGCAGCAATAGAGTTCCAATGCTTCCTAAAACGCGATATCGCATCTCATTTCTATGTTTCATGGTAAGATATAATATGATTTGCGAAGTGTTAAGTATTCCTCGTCTACACTTCAAATGAATGTGAATGCGACACTTCCTCGCTAGGAAATAGCGTTTGCAGTTGTCTACGTATCGTAGCAATAGATTTCCAATGCTTCTTAAAACGCGATATCGCACCTCACTTCTATGTTTCATGGTAAGATATAATATGATTTGCGAAGTGTCATGTATTTCTCGTCTACACTTCAAATGAATGTAAATGCGACACTTCCTTGCAAGGAAATAGCGTTTGCGAATGTCTATCTATCGTAGCAATAGTGTTCTAATGCTTCTTAAAACGCGATATCGCATCTCATTTCTATGTTTCATGGTAAGATATAATATGATTTGCGAAGTGTTATGCTTTCCTCGTCTACGATCAAATGAATGTAAATGCGACACTTCCTTGCAAGGAAATAGTGTTTGCAGATGTCTACGTATCGTAGCAATAGAGTTCTTATGATTCTTAAAACGCGATATCGCATCTCATTTCTATGTTTCATGGTAAGATATAATATGATTTACGAAGTGTCATGTATTCCTCGTCTACACTTCAAATGAATGTAAATGCGACACTACCTTGCTAGGAAATAGCGTCTGCAGATGTCTAGGTATCGCAGCAATAGAGTTCCAATGCTTCTTAAAACGCGATATCGCATCTCACTTCTATGTTTCATGGTAAGATATAATATGATTTGCGAAGTGTCATGTATTTCTCGTCTACACTTCAAATGAATGTAAATGCCACACTTCCCTGATAGGAAATAGCGTTTGCAGATGTCCACGTATCGTAGCAATAGAGTTCTTATGATTTTTAAAACGCGATATCGCATCTCATTTCTATGTTTCATGGTAAGATATAAAATGATTTCCGAAGTGTTATGTATTCCTCGTCTACACTTCAAATGAATGTAAATGCGACACTTCCTTGCAAGGAAATAGCGTTTGCAAACGTCTACCTATCGTAGCAATAGAGTACTAATGCTTCTTAAAACGCGATATCGCATCTCATTTCTTTATTTCATGGTAAGATATAACTTGATTTGCGAAGTGTCATGTATTCCTCGTCTACACTTCAAATGAATGTAAATGCGACACTTCCTTGCAAGGAAATAGCGTTTGCAGATGTCTATGTATCGTAGCAATAGATTTCTAATGCTTCTTAAAACGCGATTTCGCATCTCATTTCTATGTTTCATGGTAAGATATAATATGATTTGCGAAGTGTTATGCATTCCTCGTCTACGATTCAAATGAATGTAAATGCGACACTTCCTTGCAAGGAAATAGCGTTTGCAGATGTCTACGTATCGTAGCAATAGAGTTCTTATGATTCTTAAAACGCGATATCGCATCTCATTTCTATATTTCATGGTAAGATATAATTTAATTTGCGAAGTGTCATGTATTCCTCGTCTACACTTCAAATGAATGTAAATGCGACACTACCTTGCAAGGAAATAGCGTTTGCAGATGTCTACGTATCGTAGCAATAGAGTTCTTATGATTTTTAAAACGCGATATCGCATCTCATTTCTATGTTTCATGGTACGATATAATATGATTTGCGAAGTGTCATGTATTCCTCGTCTACACTTCAAATGAATGTAAATGCGACACTTCCTTGCAAGGAAATAGCGTTTGCAAACGTCTACCTACGGCTGCAATAGAGTTCTAATGCTTCTTAAAACGCGATATCGCATCTCATTTCTATATTTCATGGTAAGATATAATATGATTTGCGAAGTGTTATGTATTCCTCGTCTACACTTCAAATGAATGTAAATGAGACACTTCCTTGCAAGGAAATAGCGTTTGCAGATGTCTACGTACCGTAGCAATAGAGTTCTTATGATTCTTAAAACGCGATATCGCATCTCATTTCTATGTTTCATGGTAAGGTATAATATGATTTGCGAAGTGTTATGTATTCCTCGTCTACACTTCAAATGAATGTAAATGCGACACTTCCTTGCAAGGAAATAGCGTTTGCGAATGTCTATCTATCGTAGCAATAGTGTTCTAATGCTTCTTAAAACGCGATATCGCATCTCATTTCTATGTTTCATGGTAAGATATAATATGATTTGCGAAGTGTTATGCATTCCTCGTCTACGATCAAATGAATGTAAATGCGACACTTCCTTGCAAGGAAATAGCGTTTGCAGATGTCTACGTACCGTAGCAATAGAGTTCTTATGATTCTTAAAACGCGATATCGCATCTCATTTCTATGTTTCATGGTAAGGTATAATATGATTTGCGAAGTGTTATGTATTCCTCGTCTTCACTTCAAATGAATGTAAATGCGACACTTCCTTGCAAGGAAATAGCGTTTGCGAATGTCTATCTATCGTAGCAATAGTGTTCTAATGCTTCTTAAAACGCGATATCGCATCTCATTTCTATGTTTCATGGTAAGATATAATATGATTTGCGAAGTGTTATGCATTCCTCGTCTACGATCAAATGAATGTAAATGCGACACTTCCTTGCAAGGAAATAGCGTTTGCAGTTGTCTACATATCGTAGCAATAGATTTCCAATGCTTCTTAAAACGCGATATCGCATCTCACTTCTATGTTTCATGGTAAGATATAATATGATTTGCGAAGTGTCATGTGTAACGTCAGGCGTACCGCCTGCCACCCTCCGGCGTCCACCTCATCATCCCCAGCATCCGTATCCGGAGCCCCTGCACACGGGCCACCCGCCGACTCGCCGTCCCTACAGAAGGAGACAAAGGTACGAGAGGGAAGAGGGATGCAGCATGCCGCGCCCACGCGCGATCTCCACACACGAGGGGGAGGACTTCACCCCGTATTACGAGGGCGAGGAGCTCTCCGACACATACTGGGTCGAATCCCCAGCGATCACGAAGCCCTATACGTACTTCTCGTACATGTGGGATTAGAATAAGGACACTACTCACCTATGTACATACACACCAACACACACCTAGATTTAAGTGAATATATGTATATATTTCATTCATGCACGGCTATGTTCCGTGCACTCGCGCGCACACTCGACGCTCGCGGCTCACGCTTAACGCGGGCCGCGCCCCACTCCGAACGGCCGCCCCACCACGAGGGCCGAGCGGCCGCCCTACTCCGACCGTCCGCCCCACCGCGAGGGCCCAGCGACTCGCGCGCCGCGCGACCCGAGGAGGTCGCGGACGCGAGATCCGAGAGTCAGTTCGTATCTCATCTCCGAACGGGAGAGTTCCAATCTCACCTCCGAACGGGAGAGTTGGTATCTCATCTCCGAACTGGAGAGTTCGTATCTCATCTCCGAACCGAGGAGTTCTAATCCAGCATCCGAACGATGCACCTCCGATCCGAGCAATAGGCTCATTCGCAACGAGCAATTAGCTCTAATGCATTCGTCTCTATCCATACTCCCATAGCGGAGTCCATTCGATACTTTATACTATTTCTAATTCTCATTGTAATCGCTAGTCAGTAACTTAGAATTTAGTCAAGTGTATCTAGTATAGCGAAATCATAGAATATAGTTTATTTTTACCAGATTCAAAGTATCTTTATTCGAGTTCAAATACAATTCCTTAATTCTAATCCACGGGTACGCTCGCGATTATTCTAATTCTATATCTCATCTACGATAGTCTTGAGGCTCGACGACTAGAGCGAACCAGCGCTTAGTTGCTCCATCCTCACTTCTACCGTGTACAGAATATCTTGCGCCCAGGTCGATCCCGGTAAGCTAGAGCGAACCAACGCTTAGCCGTGCCGTATTCAACCGAAGTTCAAGTATTCTCGATGAGCCTTGCACCTCCGACAAAGCGTACACGACGCGCGGGGAGGAGAGAGTTCATTCGTCGTCTCGCTCGGGAATACGTGGGTGATGCACCAGAATATTCAATTTCCTACGTTCGAGTCCTGGTTCCTGTGAAGGAGGTTTCCTTCGCCGCACGACCCGTACGAGTCGCCAATCGTCAGGGCCAAACGCCGATACCTGCCAGCCGGAGTCAACCCGCCTGGACGCTTATTCCCGTAGACGTACCTCCGTTCCAGCCGTACGCCGCCGCCATCCCGGTTGCGGATCCAAGGCGTCCCAGGTACCTGGAAAGAGAAATCAGACAGCGGAATCAAGCCTTCGCAAGGTAAGTTTAGTGTTAGTTACCGTTTTATCGAGTCCGAAACGCCAACGAACCCGGTCCGGACGCAATTCGCGTTATTTTCGGGAACGGTTACGACTTTGTGCCACCGTTGCGAGCGCAACCGCACCTCGGGACGTGACACGAAAGTTATTTTTGGTGACAGCGGTGGGATAGCCACGCGTTTCCTCCGGAAATTCCGCCGAAAGGAACCGCGAAACTAGATATGGCAACCCGGACTCCGACAAAAACGCGCCAGCAGACACAGCGAGCCGCCGCGATGGCCGATTCCGAACGCGAAAAACGCACTAGCAGAACGCTCGACTTCCAAGACGCTATCTCCGAGCCTCTTCCTAGTACCGCGCAACAAAATACTTCCGCGAAAAATACGAAAACGACCGATCCTAGTAATGCCGCGTTGCTCCAGCAAATAGAAATTCTACGTCGTGAAATAGAATCTATCCGCAGAACGCCTGATTTAACGCGCGACGATACCGTTTCTCTGGATATTCCTCGGGGAAATCCGCTTTCCGCACATAATTCGAGCTCTGATTTCAATACAAATAGTTCGCAACACGACGAGCTATCGCTTAAGCAGGCCCTCGAAGCCGTGCCGACATTCGATGGTCAGAACATTCCTATTCTTCAGTTTACCCGAGCGTGTAAACGCGCTTATGAGCTTATCCCTAATGGGTGCGAGCGAACTTTCACACGCCTGCTTAAGGGAAAACTCAAGGGTCGTGCCTACGCCGCGCTAGAAGACGAGCCGTGTTACACAATACTCGAATTAACGGACGTTCTTCGCAGCACTTTTTGCTCCGTAAAATCAGCTCATCATTATCGGGGTGAACTTGCTAATATATTTATGCGCGCGAACGAGCACATTCTAGATTACATCGGTCGAGTAAAAGATCTTAGAACCGCTATAATTGATTGCGAGAGGCTTGCTCGACGAGACACACCGGAATCGCTCGATGACGTAGACGCGCTCACCCTACAATGTTTTAAAGACGGTCTCATTCCGGAAATTCGAATGCAAATGACTATAAGTTCATTCGGTACATTGCGAGAAACGTTCGCTCGAGCGCGGGAGCTCTATCAAATGCACGAACGTGATTGCAACCGGCTAGGTAGATCGCGTGTCGCGCGACCAGAATCGCGCGAAAAACCAGCCGAAATTATTTGCCGAAAATGCAATAATATCGGACATTACGCGACCGAGTGTCGGTTCAGACCGCCATCGCCGTACCGACCGCAGGAATACTTGCGATCCAGGGACGTACCGCCTCCTACTCGAGGCCCCGCGTACGAACAACCAAGACAAATCGTAGCCAGGGACGCGCCCAAATTTTGTCGCTATTGCAAGACCCCGGGGCACGAAATAGGCGAGTGCCGCAAAAGGCAGTACAACAACGCGGTAAATAAAAATTCGGGAAACGACAATGGCCTCCGCACCCGCCGCGAGACAGGTGGCGAGGCCGCGCACCAAGTCCGTCCTCTCGCCGCGAACAACTCCAACGCGGAAATCGACGAAACGCCGCGATAAACATAACCGGAAAAACTAGCACGCCAAACGTAATTTTAAAGTCCGACCTTCTAATTTCACCAACTCGCTTCATGGTGGACACTGGGGCGGAAATAAATATTATAAAACGTTCGGCTCTAAAAGCATCCGCGCGAATCGATAAGTCCGAGATCGTCATAATAACAGGGGTAACCGATGGCAAAACCGCAACCTTAGGGACGGTGAATCTTGTCATTTTCGGTCGCGTCGTTCCTTTTAATGTGGTCGAGGATGATTTTCCCCTTAAACCAAGCGGGATCCTCGGCTCCGGGTTCTGTATGGACGCAGAAATCTCTTTTCCAAATAAAATAATCAAATGGAATGGTAAGAGAATTCCTTTCGAAGACGATATCGAAGCACTCGAGGAACCGTCACCGGAGTCGAAAATAAAGCCTCTCCTATCGCCGAAACGTAAACAAGCGCCGCGCACGGAATCTATTCCCCCTCCGCCGCCGCGCCCGCCGCGTAAATCATCGCCTCCGCTGAAACGCGATGCAACAACGAAATCGAAGCTTCGAACGCAAGACAAAGCAGCTTCTCCGAAGTCAGGAGACCGTATCTCCATTCCGCCGAGATCAAATATCGGTATCAAGGTCCGCGTAGTTAATTCGAATCTCGCGGAAGGTATAATTCCTCGTATCGATCTTGCGCCGGGCATATTTTTCGGAAACGCTCTCGTCAGAGTAATTCGGGGCAAAGCGGTAACTCGAATAATTAATTCATCCGACCGCGCCGTCGAAATCGCGTTACCAGAAATCGTACTTGAGCCCGCGCAAATCATGACTCCCCTCCATAAGGAGGAAAGTCCATCGCTCTATCCGATTTTTTCTAAATCCAACGTATCCGCCGTACCGATCGGCTCATCCCAAAAAGGGAAAACTTCTATTTCTTTCTCGAGTCAGACACCATACTCGACAATCGAAACTCCTCCTTCGCGTTGCAAAATCGCGAATGTTCAACAGATCTCCTATGCTCAGGCGGTTAAAAATAATATACAACAGGCGCCGTTGAAACAAACATCGAAATCCGCCAATCCTTCGAAATCTCGCCTAGACCGAATTCTTAGTCTCCTCCGTCTCGACCACCTCAACGCAGAGGAAAGAGAGCACGTCGTCCGTCTCGTTCAAAGCACGCAGGAGCTTTTTCACATTGAGGGGGATAAATTAGGGCATACGTCAGCAACCACGCACAAGATTCCAACCGTCGACGACCGCCCCGTCAATGTGAAACAATACCGGTTCCCACCAGCTCATAAGGAGGAGATTCGACGACAAGTCGACAAATTTTTACAAAATGGTGTCATCTCTCCGTCAAAATCACCATATAATTCGCCATTGTGGGTTGTCCCAAAGAAACCGGACTCCTTGGGCAACAAGCAATGGCGCGTCGTCATCGACTACCGCGCACTCAATGAGAAATCTGTCGCCGATGCCTATCCCCTCCCTTGCATTACCGAGATACTTGATCAGCTCGGGAGTGCGAAGTATTTTAGTACATTCGATCTCGCGAGCGGATTTCACCAGATCCCAATGGAGCCCGCCGATGCTCCCAAAACCGCTTTTTCGACGCCTCACGGGCATTATGAATTTAAAAGAATGCCATTCGGATTAAAAAATGCGCCAGCGACGTTCCAACGACTTATGGACAATGTCCTGTCCGGTCTCCAGGGGAACGAAATTTTCGTCTATTTGGACGACATTGTTATCTACGCTAGCTCTCTTCAAGAACATCGACTTAAATTCGATAAATTAACTCAACGGCTCAAAGAAGCTAATTTAGTATTGCAGCCGGATAAGTGCGAATTCTTGAGGAGAGAAGTAAGCTATTTGGGTCATATTATCAGTGAGCACGGTGTAAAACCTGACCCTGCGAAAATTAGCGCTGTCAAAAATTTTCCGCGCCCGCGCAACGCGAAACAGATCAAACAATTCCTCGGACTCGCGGGATACTACAGGCGGTTCATCGCAAATTTTTCCAATATTGCTAAGCCACTTACCAATTTGTTAAAAAAAGACGCGCCCTTTGTATGGCGTAACGAGCAAGAGAATTCATTCGTCAAACTCCGAGATTGCCTATGCGAAGCGCCTATCTTGCAGTATCCCAACTTTAAACAACCATTCGTGATAACGACCGACGCGTCCGCCGAAGCTATTGGTGCTATCTTGAGTCAAGGACCAATAGGCCGCGACTTGCCAATCGCGTACACGTCGCGACTGTTAAACGCTGCGGAGAAAAACTACTCCACGATCGAGAAGGAGTGTCTGGCGATTGTCTACGCCGTCCATTACTTTCGTCCATACATATACGGTAATCAATTCAAACTCGTTACCGACCATCGACCGTTAGTGTGGATGAATTCGGTCAAGGACCCGTCAAGTAGACTCGTACGGTGGAGGCTTAAGTTAGCGGAATTTGACTACGAGATGGTCTATAAAAGTGGAAAAACGAACCTTAATGCGGACGCATTGTCGCGGAATCCCGCTCAAATTTTTCCGCTCTCGTATTCAGAAAACTCGGAGGACGACATCTTCGATGTGCCTCCGGAAACCCGTAAAAAGTATACCACACTAGCGCCTCCTCCTACTCCGGTAACATCAGAACCTGAATTACCGACTCCAGGCACGTCTTTCCGTACCAACACAGCACCACCTCCGCAAGTCGCCAGCGACAGCACCGACTTCTATACTCCTGCTCCAAATGAATTTTTCCGACGCGAACCTCTATTTAATTTCAGCCGTGACGCATTATCAACGCGACGAGACAATGTAGTTGTCTTCGTCACGCAATCTGGGCACCCCTATGACACGGGCGCCAAAGATCTAGCGAACGCTGAAAAATTCCTTCCAAACAAAAATCACGTTCTTACCAAAGCCAAAGTCATACAAATCGGAAACGAATTCCAAATCCAGCTTCCAATCATCGAACATTCCACCAGATCAATCAATTTCCAGACCGTAATAGAAACATTCAGATCCTTGTGCGACGTTGTAAACGAATTACAATTACAAACATTTAGTATCGCACAAACCTATCTAGACTCCATATCCTGGTCCCGAATCCAGAAAATCCTTCAGGACCTGTTTTATGAAACAACTGTCCAGATTACGGTCTGCCAGGGCCTCATTAAAACCCCTTCGGTCGAAGAGCGACTGAAAATAATAAGGGAAAACCACGACTCCCCTGTGGGAGGTCACAAAGGGGTTAATAAAACTTATTCTCGCATCAGACAACAATACTTTTGGCCAAACATGAAAACACAAATACAAGAATATATTGGCAAATGTAAAAGTTGTCAGACAGAGAAACTGGTCCGGGTAAAGACCAGACAGCCTCTCACTTTAACCGACACCCCTGGCAGGGCATTCGATAAGATTTCAATGGACGTAATGGGTCCTCTTCCCGAAACTTCCGACGGTTATACAAGTATCCTCACGATCCAAGATCTCCTCACTAAATACTCAGTCGCAGTTCCTCTCAAAACCACCACCGCAGTAGACATTGCCGAAGCTTTAATAAAAGAATTCATTTGTAAGTTCGGATGCCCGAAAGGCATACTCACGGACCAAGGTTCGAACTTTATAAATAGCTTGATTAAAGCCATAGCAATCAAATTCCGTATTAAGCAATACAAGTCCACTGCGTTCCATCCACAGACAAACGGGTCCGTTGAACGATCTCACCACGTCCTGGCCGAATATCTGAAGCATTACATAGAGTCGAGTAACGATTGGGTGAACTGGTTACCGTATGCAATGTTTTCATACAACACCAGTGTGCACGAGGGTACATTATACACCCCACACGAACTAGTGTTCGGCAGGATAGCTAGGACGCCGTCAGCCACTCCTTTTCAGGACAGCTCTGATAACGAAACTTATAGCGACTATCTTATACAACTTCAGGAGAAAATCTCGAAATCTCAGGATTTGGCTAAAGCCAATCTAGACAATGCGAAACGACGTTCTAAATATTATTATGACCGAAATCTCAATGTCCAAAACTTCGAGGTAGGCCAATGGGTCTATCTTTTAAAAGAGCCGAACAAACATAAGTTCCAGGCACAGTATTCTGGACCGTACCGTATCCTCGAAATTTTGGGCAATTGTAATGTTAAGCTGAATGTAAAAGGGCGCCATAAAATTGTTCATACGAACAAAATCAAAATTTGTAAACGAATGCATAGTATGCAGAGTGTGGATGCTAGTGAAAGAAAAGTGCGAAAAACTGAAAATGAAGTCAGTGAGAGCAGTGACATTCAAACGAACGCTGAAAGTGAAAGCGACGAAAGTGCCTGCAATCCGAAGGAAGCCCGCAGTCACGGTCCAATCTCCAAACGTTATCGCCAGGATCAACCAGGCGAAAAACCTCAGATTCCGCAGCATCCAGCCGACAGGACCAAGAGAAGGATCCAGCATCCCGAAATCTACCCAACAGACAAGAGATCTCGGCATGGCCGAGATTCTTTTTCCAAGGGGGGTGGTGTAACGTCAGGCGTACCGCCTGCCACCCTCCGGCGTCCACCTCATCATCCCCAGCATCCGTATCCGGAGCCCCTGCACACGGGCCACCCGCCGACTCGCCGTCCCTACAGAAGGAGACAAAGGTACGAGAGGGAAGAGGGATGCAGCATGCCGCGCCCACGCGCGATCTCCACACACGAGGGGGAGGACTTCACCCCGTATTACGAGGGCGAGGAGCTCTCCGACACGTACTGGGTCGAATCCCCAGCAATCACGAAGCCCTATACGTACTTCTCGTACATGTGGGATTAGAATAAGCACACTACTCACCTATGTACATACACACCAACACACACCTAGATTTAAGTGAATATATGTATATATTTTATTCATGCACGGCTATGTTCCGTGCACTCGCGCGCACACTCGACGCTCGCGGCTCACGCTTAACGCGGGCCGCGCCCCACTCCGAACGGCCGCCCCACCACGAGGGCCGAGCGGCCGCCCTACTCCGACCGTCCGCCCCACCGCGAGGGCCCAGCGACTCGCGCGCCGCGCGACCCGAGGAGGTCGCGGACGCGAGATCCGAGAGTCAGTTCGTATCTCATCTCCGAACGGGAGAGTTCCAATCTCATCTCCGAACTGGAGAGTTCGTATCTCATCTCCGAACCGAGGAGTTCTAATCCAGCATCCGAACGATGCACTTCCGATCCGAGCAATAGGCTCATTCGCAACGAGCAATTAGCTCTAATGCATTCGTCTCTATCCATACTCCCATAGCGGAGTCCATTCGATACTTTATACTATTTCTAATTCTCATTGTAATCGCTAGTCAGTAACTTAGAACTTAGTCAAGTGTATTTAGTATAGTGAAATCATAGAATATAGTTTATTTTTACCAGATCCAAAGTATCTTTATTCGAGTTCAAATACAATTCCTTAATTCTACTCCACGGGTACGCTCGCGATTATTCTATTTCTATATCTCATCTGCGATAGTCTTGAGGCTCGACGACTAGAGCGAACCAGCGCTTAGTTGCTCCATCCTCACTTCTACCGTATACAGAATATCTTGCGCCCAGGTTGATCCCGGTAAGCTAGAGCGAACCAACGCTTAGCCGCGCCGTACTCGACCGAAGTTCAAGTATTCTCGACGAGCCTTGCACCTCCGACAAAGCGTACACGACGCGCGGGGAGGAGAGAGTTTATTCGTCGTCTCGCTCGGGAATACGTGGGTGATGCACCAGAATATTCAATTTCCTGCGTTCGAGTCCTGGTTCCTGTGAAGGAGGTTTCCTTCGCCGCACGACCCGTACCTCCGTTCCAGCCGTACGCCGCCGCCATCCCGGTTGCGGATCCAAGGCGTTCCAGGTACCTGGAAAGAGAAATCAGACAGCGGAATCAAGCCTTCGCAAGGTAAGTTAGTGTTAGTTACCGTTTTATCGAGTCCGAAACGCCAACGAACCCGGTCCGGACGCAATTCGCGTTATTTTCGGGAACGGTTACGACTTTGTGCCACCGTTGCGAGCGCAACCGCACCTCGGGACGTGACACTTGCAAGGAAATAGCGTTTGCAAACGTCTACCTATCGTAGCAATAGAGTTCTAATGCTTCTTAAAACGCGATATCGCATCTCATTTCTATATTTCATGGTAAGATATAATTTAATTTGCGAAGTGTCATGTATTCCTCGTCTACACTTCAAATGAATGTAAATGCGACACTACCTTGCTAGGAAATAGCGTCTGCAGATGTCTAGGTATCGTAGCAATAGAGTTCTAATGCTTCTTAAAACGCGATATCGCATCTCATTTCTATATTTCATGGTAAGGTATAATATGATTTGCGAAGTGTTATGTATTCCTCGTCTACACTTCAAATGAATGTAAATGCGACACTTCCTTGCAAGGAAATAGCGTTTGCAGATGTCTACGTATCGTAGCAATAGAGTTCTTATGATTTTTAAAACGCGATATCGTATCTCATTTCTATGTTTCATGGTACGATATAATATGATTTGCGAAGTGTTATGTATTCCTCGTCTACACTTCAAATGAATGTAAATGAGACACTTCCTTGCAAGGAAATAGCGTTTGCAGATGTCTACGTACCGTAGCAATAGAGTTCTTATGATTCTTAAAACGCGATATCGCATCTCATTTCTATGTTTCATGGTAAGGTATAATATGATTTGCGAAGTGTTATGTATTCCTCGTCTACACTTCAAATGAATGTAAATGCGACACTTCCTTGCAAGGAAATAGCGTTTGCGAATGTCTATCTATCGTAGCAATAGTGTTCTAATGCTTCTTAAAACGCGATATCGCATCTCATTTCTATGTTTCATGGTAAGATATAATATGATTTGCGAAGTGTTATGCATTCCTCGTCTACGATCAAATGAATGTAAATGCGACACTTCCTTGCAAGGAAATAGCGTTTGCAGTTGTCTACATATCGTAGCAATAGATTTCCAATGCTTCTTAAAACGCGATATCGCATCTCACTTCTATGTTTCATGGTAAGATATAATATGATTTGCGAAGTGTCATGTATTTCTCGTCTACACTTCAAATGAATGTAAATGCCACACTTCCCTGATAGGAAATAGCGTCTGCAGATGTCCAGGTATCGTAGCAATAGAGTTCTTATGATTCTTAAAACGCGATATCGCATCTCATTTCTATGTTTCATGGTAAGATATAAAAAGATTTCCGAAGTGTTATGTATTCCTCGTCTACACTTCAAATGAATGTAAATGCGACACTTCCTTGCAAGGAAATAGCGTTTGCAAACGTCTACCTATCGTAGCAATAGAGTACTAATGCTTCTTAAAACGCGATATCGCATCTCACTTTTATGTTTCATGGTAAGATATAATATGATTTGCGAAGTGTCATGTATTTCTCGTCTACACTTCAAATGAATGTAAATGCCACACTTCCCTGATAGGAAATAGCGTCTGCAGATGTCCAGGTATCGTAGCAATAGAGTTCTTATGATTCTTAAAACGCGATATCGCATCTCATTTCTATGTTTCATGGTAAGATATAAAATGATTTCCGAAGTGTTATGTATTCCTCGTCTACACTTCAAATGAATGTAAATGCGACACTTCCTTGCAAGGAAATAGCTTTTGCAAACGTCTACCTATCGTAGCAATAGAGTTCTAATGCTTCTTAAAACGCGATATCGCATCTCATTTCTATATTTCATGGTAAGATATAATTTAATTTGCGAAGTGTCATGTATTCCTCGTCTACACTTCAAATGAATGTAAATGAGACACTACCTTGCAAGGAAATAGCGTTTGCAGATGTCTACGTATCGTAGCAATAGGGTTCTTATGATTTTTAAAACGCGATATCGCATCTCATTCCTATGTTTCATGGTACGATATAATATGATTTGCGAAGTGTCATGTATTCCTCGTCTACACTTCAAATGAATGTAAATGCGACACTTCCTTGCAAGGAAATAGCGTTTGCAAACGTCTACCTACCGCTGCAATAGAGTTCTAATGCTTCTTAAAACGCGATATCGCATCTCATTTCTATATTTCATGGTAAGATATAATATGATTTGCGAAGTGTCATGTATTTCTCGTCTACACTTCAAATGAATGTAAATGCCACACTTCCCTGATAGGAAATAGCGTCTGCAGATGTCCAGGTATCGTAGCAATAGAGTTCTTATGATTCTTAAAACGCGATATCGCATCTCATTTCTATGTTTCATGGTAAGATATAAAAAGATTTCCGAAGTGTTATGTATTCCTCGTCTACACTTCAAATGAATGTAAATGCGACACTTCCTTGCAAGGAAATAGCGTTTGCAAACGTCTACCTATCGTAGCAATAGAGTACTAATGCTTCTTAAAACGCGATATCGCATCTCACTTTTATGTTTCATGGTAAGATATAATATGATTTGCGAAGTGTCATGTATTTCTCGTCTACACTTCAAATGAATGTAAATGCCACACTTCCCTGATAGGAAATAGCGTCTGCAGATGTCCAGGTATCGTAGCAATAGAGTTCTTATGATTCTTAAAACGCGATATCGCATCTCATTTCTATGTTTCATGGTAAGATATAAAATGATTTCCGAAGTGTTATGTATTCCTCGTCTACACTTCAAATGAATGTAAATGCGACACTTCCTTGCAAGGAAATAGCTTTTGCAAACGTCTACCTATCGTAGCAATAGAGTTCTAATGCTTCTTAAAACGCGATATCGCATCTCATTTCTATATTTCATGGTAAGATATAATTTAATTTGCGAAGTGTCATGTATTCCTCGTCTACACTTCAAATGAATGTAAATGAGACACTACCTTGCAAGGAAATAGCGTTTGCAGATGTCTACGTATCGTAGCAATAGGGTTCTTATGATTTTTAAAACGCGATATCGCATCTCATTCCTATGTTTCATGGTACGATATAATATGATTTGCGAAGTGTCATGTATTCCTCGTCTACACTTCAAATGAATGTAAATGCGACACTTCCTTGCAAGGAAATAGCGTTTGCAAACGTCTACCTACCGCTGCAATAGAGTTCTAATGCTTCTTAAAACGCGATATCGCATCTCATTTCTATATTTCATGGTAAGATATAATATGATTTGCGAAGTGTTATGTATTCCCCGTCTACACTTCAAATGAATGTAAATGAGACACTTCCTTGCAAGGAAATAGCGTTTGCAGATGTCTACGTACCGTAGCAATAGAGTTCTTATGATTCTTAAAACGCGATATCGCATCTCATTTCTATGTTTCATGGTAAGGTATAATATGATTTGCGAAGTGTCATGTATTTCTCGTCCACACTTCAAATGAATGTAAATGCGACACTACCTTGCTAGGAAATAGCGTCTGCAGATGTCTAGGTATCGCAGCAATAGAGTTCCAATGCTTCTTAAAACGCGATATCGCATCTCATTTCTACGTTTCATGGTAAGATATAATATGATTTGCGAAGTGTTATGTATTCCTCGTCTACACTTCAAATGAATGTGAATGCGACACTTCCTCGCTAGGAAATAGCGTTTGCAGTTGTCTACGTATCGTAGCAATAGATTTCCAATGCTTCTTAAAACGCGATATCGCATCTCACTTCTATGTTTCATGGTAAGATATAATATGATTTGCGAAGTGTCATGTATTTCTCGTCTACACTTCAAATGAATGTAAATGCCACACTTCCCTGATAGGAAATAGCGTCTGCAGATGTCTACGTATCGTAGCAATAGATTTCCAATGCTTCTTAAAACGCGATATCGCATCTCACTTCTATGTTTCATGGTAAGATACAATATGATTTGCGAAGTGTCATGTATTTCTCGTCTACACTTCAAATGAATGTAAATGCGACACTTCCTTGCAAGGAAATAGCGTTTGCAGATGTCTATGTATCGTAGCAATAGATTTCTAATGCTTCTTAAAACGCGATTTCGCATCTCATTTCTATGTTTCATGGTAAGATATAATACGATTTGCGAAGTGTTATGCATTCCTCGTCTACGATTCAAATGAATGTAAATGCGACACTTCCTTGCAAGGAAATAGCGTTTGCAGATGTCTACGTATCGTAGCAATAGAGTTCTTATGATTCTTAAAACGCGATATCGCATCTCATTTCTATGTTTCATGGTAAGATATAATATGATTTGCGAAGTGTCATGTATTCCTCGTCTACACTTCAAATGAATGTAAATGCGACACTACCTTGCTAGGAAATAGCGTCTGCGGATGTCTAGGTAACGCAGCAATAGAGTTCTAATGCTTCTTAAAACGCGATATCGCATCTCATTTCTATGTTTCATGGTAAGATATAATATGATTTGCGAAGTGTTATGTATTCCTCGTCTACACTTCAAATGAATGTGAATGCGACACTTCCTCGCTAGGAAATAGCGTTTGCAGTTGTCTACGTATCGTAGCAATAGATTTCCAATGCTTCTTAAAACGCGATATCGCATCTCATTTCTATGTTTCATGGTAAGATATAATACGATTTGCGAAGTGTCATGTATTTCTCGTCCACACTTCAAATGAATGTAAATGCCACACTTCCCTGATAGGAAATAGCGTCTGCAGATGTCCAGGTATCGTAGCAATAGAGTTCTTATGATTCTTAAAACGCGATATCGCATCTCATTTCTATGTTTCATGGTAAGATATAAAATGAATTCCGAAGTGTTATGTATTCCTCGTCTACACTTCAAATGAATGTAAATGCGACACTTCCTTGCCAGGAAATAGCGTTTGCAAACGTCTACCTATCGTAGCAATAGAGTTCTAATGCTTCTTAAAACGCGATATCGCATCTCATTTCTATATTTCATGGTAAGATATAATTTAATTTGCGAAGTGTCATGTATTCCTCGTCTACACTTCAAATGAATGTAAATGCGACACTACCTTGCTAGGAAATAGCGTCTGCAGATGTCTAGGTATCGTAGCAATAGAGTTCTAATGCTTCTTAAAACGCGATATCGCATCTCATTTCTATATTTCATGGTAAGGTATAATATGATTTGCGAAGTGTTATGTATTCCTCGTCTACACTTCAAATGAATGTAAATGCGACACTTCCTTGCAAGGAAATAGCGTTTGCAGATGTCTACGTATCGTAGCAATAGAGTTCTTATGATTTTTAAAACGCGATATCGTATCTCATTTCTATGTTTCATGGTACGATATAATATGATTTGCGAAGTGTCATGTATTCCTCGTCTACACTTCAAATGAATGTAAGTGCGACACTTCCTTGCAAGGAAATAGCGTTTGCGAATGTCTATCTATCGTAGCAATAGTGTTCTAATGCTTCTTAAAACGCGATATCGCATCTCATTTCTATGTTTCATGGTAAGATATAATATGATTTGCGAAGTGTTATGCATTCCTCGTCTACGATTCAAATGAGTGTAAATGCGACACTTCCTTGCAAGGAAATAGCGTTTGCAGATGTCTACGTACCGTAGCAATAGAGTTCTTATGATTCTTAAAACGCGATATCGCATCTCATTTCTATGTTTCATGGTAAGGTATAATATGATTTGCGAAGTGTTATGTATTCCTCGTCTACACTTCAAATGAATGTAAATGCGACACTTCCTTGCAAGGAAATAGCGTTTGCGAATGTCTATCTATCGTAGCAATAGTGTTCTAATGCTTCTTAAAACGCGATATGGCATCTCATTTCTATGTTTCATGGTAAGATATAATATGATTTGCGAAGTGTTATGCATTCCTCGTCTACGATTCAAATGAGTGTAAATGCGACACTTCCTTGCAAGGAAATAGCGTTTGCAGATGTCTACGTATCGTAGCAATAGAGTTCTTATGATTCTTAAAACGCGATATCGCATCTCATTTCTATATTTCATGGTAAGATATAATTTAATTTGCGAAGTGTCATGTATTCCTCGTCTACACTTCAAATGAATGTAAATGCGACACTACCATGCAAGGAAATAGCGTTTGCAGATGTCTACGTATCGTAGCAATAGAGTTCTTATGATTTTTAAAACGCGATATCGCATCTCATTTCTATGTTTCATGGTTCGATATAATATGATTTGCGAAGTGTCATGTATTCCTCGTCTACACTTCAAATGAATGTAAATGCGACACTTCCTTGCAAGGAAATAGCGTTTGCAAACGTCTACCTACCGCAGCAATAGAGTTCTAATGCTTCTTAAAACGCGATATCGCATCTCATTTCTATATTTCATGGTAAGATATAATATGATTTGCGATGTGTTATGTATTCCTCGTCTACACTTCAAATGAATGTAAATGAGACACTTCCTTGCAAGGAAATAGCGTTTGCAGATGTCTACGTACCCTAGCAATAGAGTTCTTATGATTCTTAAAACGCGATATCGCATCTCATTTCTATGTTTCATGGTAAGGTATAATATGATATGCGAAGTGTTATGTGTTCCTCGTCTACACTTCAAACGAATGTAAATGCGACACTTCCTTGCAAGGAAATAGCGTTTGCGAATGTCTATCTATCGTAGCAATAGCGTTCTAATGCTTCTTAAAACGCGATATCGCATCTCATTTCTATGTTTCATGGTAAGATATAATATGATTTGCGAAGTGTTATGCATTCCTCGTCTACGATCAAATGAATGTAAATGCGACACTTCCTTGCAAGGAAATAGTGTTTGCAGATGTCTACGTATCGTAGCAATAGAGTTCTTATGATTCTTAAAACGCGATATCGCATCTCATTTCTATGTTTCATGGTAAGATATAATATGATTTACGAAGTGTCATGTATTCCTCGTCTACACTTCAAATGAATGTAAATGCGACACTACCTTGCTAGGAAATAGCGTCTGCAGATGTCTAGGTATCGCAGCAATAGAGTTCCAATGCTTCTTAAAACGCGATATCGCATCTCATTTCTATGTTTCATGGTAAGATATAATATGATTTGCGAAGTGTTATGTATTCCTCGTCTACACTTCAAACGAATGTGAATGCGACACTTCCTCGCTAGGAAATAGCGTTTGCAGTTGTCTACGTATCGTAGCAATAGATTTCCAATGCTTCTTAAAACGCGATATCGTATCTCACTTCTATGTTTCATGGTATGATATAATATGATATGCGAAGTGTCATGTATTTCTCGTCTACACTTCAAATGAATGTAAATGCGACACTACCTTGCTAGGAAATAGCGTCTGCAGATGTCTAGGTATCGCAGCAATAGAGTTCCAATGCTTCTTAAAACGCGATATCGCATCTCATTTCTATGTTTCATGGTAAGATATAATATGATTTGCGAAGTGTTATGTATTCCTCGTCTACACTTCAAATGAATGTGAATGCGACACTTCCTCGCTAGGAAATAGCGTTTGCAGTTGTCTACGTATCGTAGCAATAGATTTCCAATGCTTCTTAAAACGCGATATCGCATCTCACTTCTATGTTTCATGGTAAGATATAATATGATTTGCGAAGTGTTATGTATTCCTCGTCTACACTTCAAATGAATGTAAATGCGACACTTCCTTGCAAGGAAATAGCGTTTGCAAACTTCTACCTATCGTAGCAATAGAGTACTAATGCTTCTTAAAACGCGATATCGCATCTCATTTCTATATTTCATGGTAAGATATAATATGATTTGCGAAGTGTTATTGTCACGTCCCGAGGTGCGGTTGCGCTCGCAACGGTGGCACAAAGTCGTAACCGTTCCCGAAAATAACGCGAATTGCGTCCGGACCGGGTTCGTTGGCGTTTCGGACTCGATAAAACGGTAACTAACACTAAACTTACCTTGCGAAGGCTTGATTCCGCTGTCTGATTTCTCTTTCCAGGTACCTGGAACGCCTTGGATCCGCAACCGGGATGGCGGCGGCGTACGGCTGGAACGGAGGTACGTCTACGGGAATAAGCGTCCAGGCGGGTTGACTCCGGCTGGCAGGTATCGGCGTTTGGCCCTGACGATTGGCGACTCGTACGGGTCGTGCGGCGAAGGAAACCTCCTTCACAGGAACCAGGACTCGAACGTAGGAAATTGAATATTCTGGTGCATCACCCACGTATTCCCGAGCGAGACGACGAATGAACTCTCTCCTCCCCGCGCGTCGTGTACGCTTTGTCGGAGGTGCAAGGCTCATCGAGAATACTTGAACTTCGGTTGAATACGGCACGGCTAAGCGTTGGTTCGCTCTAGCTTACCGGGATCGACCTGGGCGCAAGATATTCTGTACACGGTAGAAGTGAGGATGGAGCAACTAAGCGCTGGTTCGCTCTAGTCGTCGAGCCTCAAGACTATCGTAGATGAGATATAGAATTAGAATAATCGCGAGCGTACCCGTGGATTAGAATTAAGGAATTGTATTTGAACTCGAATAAAGATACTTTGAATCTGGTAAAAATAAACTATATTCTATGATTTCGCTATACTAGATACACTTGACTAAATTCTAAGTTACTGACTAGCGATTACAATGAGAATTAGAAATAGTATAAAGTATCGAATGGACTCCGCTATGGGAGTATGGATAGAGACGAATGCATTAGAGCTAATTGCTCGTTGCGAATGAGCCTATTGCTCGGATCGGAGGTGCATCGTTCGGATGCTGGATTAGAACTCCTCGGTTCGGAGATGAGATACGAACTCTCCAGTTCGGAGATGAGATACCAACTCTCCCGTTCGGAGGTGAGATTGGAACTCTCCCGTTCGGAGATGAGATACGAACTGACTCTCGGATCTCGCGTCCGCGACCTCCTCGGGTCGCGCGGCGCGCGAGTCGCTGGGCCCTCGCGGTGGGGCGGACGGTCGGAGTAGGGCGGCCGCTCGGCCCTCGTGGTGGGGCGGCCGTTCGGAGTGGGGCGCGGCCCGCGTTAAGCGTGAGCCGCGAGCGTCGAGTGTGCGCGCGAGTGCACGGAACATAGCCGTGCATGAATAAAATATATACATATATTCACTTAAATCTAGGTGTGTGTTGGTGTGTATGTACATAGGTGAGTAGTGTGCTTATTCTAATCCCACATGTACGAGAAGTACGTATAGGGCTTCGTGATTGCTGGGGATTCGACCCAGTACGTGTCGGAGAGCTCCTCGCCCTCGTAATACGGGGTGAAGTCCTCCCCCTCGTGTGTGGAGATCGCGCGTGGGCGCGGCATGCTGCATCCCTCTTCCCTCTCGTACCTTTGTCTCCTTCTGTAGGGACGGCGAGTCGGCGGGTGGCCCGTGTGCAGGGGCTCCGGATACGGATGCTGGGGATGATGAGGTGGACGACGGAGGGTGGCAGGCGGTACGCCTGACGTTACATTATGTATTCCTCGTCTACACTTCAAATGAATGTAAATGAGACACTACCTTGCTAGGAAATAGCGTCTGCAGATGTCTAGGTATCGTAGCAATAGAGTTCTAATGCTTCTTAAAACGCGATATCGCATCTCATTTCTATATTTCATGGTAAGGTATAATATGATTTGCGAAGTGTTATGTATTCCTCGTCTACACTTCAAATGAATGTAAATGCGACACTTCCTTGCAAGGAAATAGCGTTTGCAGATGTCTACGTATCGTAGCAATAGAGTTCTTATGATTTTTAAAACGCGATATCGTATCTCATTTCTATGTTTCATGGTACGATATAATATGATTTGCGAAGTGTCATGTATTCCTCGTCTACACTTCAAATGAATGTAAGTGCGACACTTCCTTGCAAGGAAATAGCGTTTGCGAATGTCTATCTATCGTAGCAATAGTGTTCTAATGCTTCTTAAAACGCGATATCGCATCTCATTTCTATGTTTCATGGTAAGATATAATATGATTTGCGAAGTGTTATGCATTCCTCGTCTACGATTCAAATGAGTGTAAATGCGACACTTCCTTGCAAGGAAATAGCGTTTGCAGATGTCTACGTACCGTAGCAATAGAGTTCTTATGATTCTTAAAACGCGATATCGCATCTCATTTCTATGTTTCATGGTAAGGTATAATATGATTTGCGAAGTGTTATGTATTCCTCGTCTACACTTCAAATGAATGTAAATGCGACACTTCCTTGCAAGGAAATAGCGTTTGCGAATGTCTATCTATCGTAGCAATAGTGTTCTAATGCTTCTTAAAACGCGATATGGCATCTCATTTCTATGTTTCATGGTAAGATATAATATGACTTGCGAAGTGTTATGCATTCCTCGTCTACGATTCAAATGAGTGTAAATGCGACACTTCCTTGCAAGGAAATAGCGTTTGCAGATGTCTACGTATCGTAGCAATAGAGTTCTTATGATTCTTAAAACGCGATATCGCATCTCATTTCTATATTTCATGGTAAGATATAATTTAATTTGCGAAGTGTCATGTATTCCTCGTCTACACTTCAAATGAATGTAAATGCGACACTACCTTGCAAGGAAATAGCGTTTGCAGATGTCTACGTATCGTAGCAATAGAGTTCTTATGATTTTTAAAACGCGATATCGCATCTCATTTCTATGTTTCATGGTACGATATAATATGATTTGCGAAGTGTCATGTATTCCTCGTCTACACTTCAAATGAATGTAAATGCGACACTTCCTTGCAAGGAAATAGCGTTTGCAAACGTCTACCTACCGCAGCAATAGAGTTCTAATGCTTCTTAAAACGCGATATCGCATCTCATTTCTATATTTCATGGTAAGATATAATATGATTTGCGATGTGTTATGTATTCCTCGTCTACACTTCAAATGAATGTAAATGAGACACTTCCTTGCAAGGAAATAGCGTTTGCAGATGTCTACGTACCCTAGCAATAGAGTTCTTATGATTCTTAAAACGCGATATCGCATCTCATTTCTATGTTTCATGGTAAGGTATAATATGATATGCGAAGTGTTATGTGTTCCTCGTCTACACTTCAAATGAATGTAAATGCGACACTTCCTTGCAAGGAAATAGCGTTTGCGAATGTCTATCTATCGTAGCAATAGCGTTCTAATGCTTCTTAAAACGCGATATCGCATCTCATTTCTATGTTTCATGGTAAGATATAATATGATTTGCGAAGTGTTATGCATTCCTCGTCTACGATCAAATGAATGTAAATGCGACACTTCCTTGCAAGGAAATAGTGTTTG
Organism: Xylocopa sonorina; assembly: GCF_050948175.1. Lineage (NCBI taxonomy): Eukaryota > Metazoa > Arthropoda > Insecta > Hymenoptera > Apidae > Xylocopa > Xylocopa sonorina. The sequence goes on along the minus strand of NW_027490223.1, from coordinate 623,747 downwards.
CAGATGTCTACGTATCGTAGCAATAGAGTTCTTATGATTCTTAAAACGCGATATCGCATCTCATTTCTATGTTTCATGGTAAGATATAATATGATTTACGAAGTGTCATGTATTCCTCGTCTACACTTCTAATGAATGTAAATGCGACACTACCTTGCTAGGAAATAGCGTCTGCAGATGTCTAGGTATCGCAGCAATAGAGTTCCAATGCTTCTTAAAACGCGATATCGCATCTCATTTCTATGTTTCATGGTAAGATATAATATGATTTGCGAAGTGTTATGTATTCCTCGTCTACACTTCAAACGAATGTGAATGCGACACTTCCTCGCTAGGAAATTGCGTTTGCAGTTGTCTACGTATCGTAGCAATAGATTTCCAATGCTTCTTAAAACGCGATATCGTATCTCACTTCTATGTTTCATGGTATGATATAATATGATATGCGAAGTGTCATGCATTTCTCGTCTACACTTCAAATGAATGTAAATGCCACACTTCCCTGATAGGAAATAGCGTCTGCAGATGTCCAGGTATCGTAGCAATAGAGTTCTTATGATTCTTAAAACGCGATATCGCATCTCATTTCTATGTTTCATGGTAAGATATAAAATGAATTCCGAAGTGTTATGTATTCCTCGTCTACACTTCAAATGAATGTAAATGCGACACTTCCTTGCCAGGAAATACCGTTTGCAAACGTCTACCTATCGTAGCAATAGAGTTCTAATGCTTCTTAAAACGCGATATCGCATCTCATTTCTATATTTCATGGTAAGGTATAATATGATTTGCGAAGTGTTATGTATTCCTCGTCTACACTTCAAATGAATGTAAATGCGACACTTCCTTGCAAGGAAATAGCGTTTGCAGATGTCTACGTATCGTAGCAATAGAGTTCTTATGATTTTTAAAACGCGATATCGTATCTCATTTCTATGTTTCATGGTACGATATAATATGATTTGCGAAGTGTCATGTATTCCTCGTCTACACTTCAAATGAATGTAAATGCGACACTACCATGCAAGGAAATAGCGTTTGCAGATGTCTACGTATCGTAGCAATAGAGTTCTTATGATTTTTAAAACGCGATATCGCATCTCATTTCTATGTTTCATGGTTCGATATAATATGATTTGCGAAGTGTCATGTATTCCTCGTCTACACTTCAAATGAATGTAAATGCGACACTTCCTTGCAAGGAAATAGCGTTTGCAAACGTCTACCTACCGCAGCAATAGAGTTCTAATGCTTCTTAAAACGCGATATCGCATCTCATTTCTATATTTCATGGTAAGATATAATATGATTTGCGATGTGTTATGTATTCCTCGTCTACACTTCAAATGAATGTAAATGAGACACTTCCTTGCAAGGAAATAGCGTTTGCAGATGTCTACGTACCCTAGCAATAGAGTTCTTATGATTCTTAAAACGCGATATCGCATCTCATTTCTATGTTTCATGGTAAGGTATAATATGATATGCGAAGTGTTATGTGTTCCTCGTCTACACTTCAAACGAATGTAAATGCGACACTTCCTTGCAAGGAAATAGCGTTTGCGAATGTCTATCTATCGTAGCAATAGCGTTCTAATGCTTCTTAAAACGCGATATCGCATCTCATTTCTATGTTTCATGGTAAGATATAATATGATTTGCGAAGTGTTATGCATTCCTCGTCTACGATCAAATGAATGTAAATGCGACACTTCCTTGCAAGGAAATAGTGTTTGCAGATGTCTACGTATCGTAGCAATAGAGTTCTTATGATTCTTAAAACGCGATATCGCATCTCATTTCTATGTTTCATGGTAAGATATAATATGATTTACGAAGTGTCATGTATTCCTCGTCTACACTTCAAATGAATGTAAATGCGACACTACCTTGCTAGGAAATAGCGTCTGCAGATGTCTAGGTATCGCAGCAATAGAGTTCCAATGCTTCTTAAAACGCGATATCGCATCTCATTTCTATGTTTCATGGTAAGATATAATATGATTTGCGAAGTGTTATGTATTCCTCGTCTACACTTCAAACGAATGTGAATGCGACACTTCCTCGCTAGGAAATAGCGTTTGCAGTTGTCTACGTATCGTAGCAATAGATTTCCAATGCTTCTTAAAACGCGATATCGTATCTCACTTCTATGTTTCATGGTATGATATAATATGATATGCGAAGTGTCATGTATTTCTCGTCTACACTTCAAATGAATGTAAATGCGACACTACCTTGCTAGGAAATAGCGTCTGCAGATGTCTAGGTATCGCAGCAATAGAGTTCCAATGCTTCTTAAAACGCGATATCGCATCTCATTTCTATGTTTCATGGTAAGATATAATATGATTTGCGAAGTGTTATGTATTCCTCGTCTACACTTCAAATGAATGTGAATGCGACACTTCCTCGCTAGGAAATAGCGTTTGCAGTTGTCTACGTATCGTAGCAATAGATTTCCAATGCTTCTTAAAACGCGATATCGCATCTCACTTCTATGTTTCATGGTAAGATATAATATGATTTGCGAAGTGTTATGTATTCCTCGTCTACACTTCAAATGAATGTAAATGCGACACTTCCTTGCAAGGAAATAGCGTTTGCAAACTTCTACCTATCGTAGCAATAGAGTACTAATGCTTCTTAAAACGCGATATCGCATCTCATTTCTATATTTCATGGTAAGATATAATATGATTTGCGAAGTGTTATTGTCACGTCCCGAGGTGCGGTTGCGCTCGCAACGGTGGCACAAAGTCGTAACCGTTCCCGAAAATAACGCGAATTGCGTCCGGACCGGGTTCGTTGGCGTTTCGGACTCGATAAAACGGTAACTAACACTAAACTTACCTTGCGAAGGCTTGATTCCGCTGTCTGATTTCTCTTTCCAGGTACCTGGAACGCCTTGGATCCGCAACCGGGATGGCGGCGGCGTACGGCTGGAACGGAGGTACGTCTACGGGAATAAGCGTCCAGGCGGGTTGACTCCGGCTGGCAGGTATCGGCGTTTGGCCCTGACGATTGGCGACTCGTACGGGTCGTGCGGCGAAGGAAACCTCCTTCACAGGAACCAGGACTCGAACGTAGGAAATTGAATATTCTGGTGCATCACCCACGTATTCCCGAGCGAGACGACGAATGAACTCTCTCCTCCCCGCGCGTCGTGTACGCTTTGTCGGAGGTGCAAGGCTCATCGAGAATACTTGAACTTCGGTTGAATACGGCACGGCTAAGCGTTGGTTCGCTCTAGCTTACCGGGATCGACCTGGGCGCAAGATATTCTGTACACGGTAGAAGTGAGGATGGAGCAACTAAGCGCTGGTTCGCTCTAGTCGTCGAGCCTCAAGACTATCGTAGATGAGATATAGAATTAGAATAATCGCGAGCGTACCCGTGGATTAGAATTAAGGAATTGTATTTGAACTCGAATAAAGATACTTTGAATCTGGTAAAAATAAACTATATTCTATGATTTCGCTATACTAGATACACTTGACTAAATTCTAAGTTACTGACTAGCGATTACAATGAGAATTAGAAATAGTATAAAGTATCGAATGGACTCCGCTATGGGAGTATGGATAGAGACGAATGCATTAGAGCTAATTGCTCGTTGCGAATGAGCCTATTGCTCGGATCGGAGGTGCATCGTTCGGATGCTGGATTAGAACTCCTCGGTTCGGAGATGAGATACGAACTCTCCAGTTCGGAGATGAGATACCAACTCTCCCGTTCGGAGGTGAGATTGGAACTCTCCCGTTCGGAGATGAGATACGAACTGACTCTCGGATCTCGCGTCCGCGACCTCCTCGGGTCGCGCGGCGCGCGAGTCGCTGGGCCCTCGCGGTGGGGCGGACGGTCGGAGTAGGGCGGCCGCTCGGCCCTCGTGGTGGGGCGGCCGTTCGGAGTGGGGCGCGGCCCGCGTTAAGCGTGAGCCGCGAGCGTCGAGTGTGCGCGCGAGTGCACGGAACATAGCCGTGCATGAATAAAATATATACATATATTCACTTAAATCTAGGTGTGTGTTGGTGTGTATGTACATAGGTGAGTAGTGTGCTTATTCTAATCCCACATGTACGAGAAGTACGTATAGGGCTTCGTGATTGCTGGGGATTCGACCCAGTACGTGTCGGAGAGCTCCTCGCCCTCGTAATACGGGGTGAAGTCCTCCCCCTCGTGTGTGGAGATCGCGCGTGGGCGCGGCATGCTGCATCCCTCTTCCCTCTCGTACCTTTGTCTCCTTCTGTAGGGACGGCGAGTCGGCGGGTGGCCCGTGTGCAGGGGCTCCGGATACGGATGCTGGGGATGATGAGGTGGACGACGGAGGGTGGCAGGCGGTACGCCTGACGTTACATTATGTATTCCTCGTCTACACTTCAAATGAATGTAAATGAGACACTACCTTGCTAGGAAATAGCGTCTGCAGATGTCTAGGTATCGTAGCAATAGAGTTCTAATGCTTCTTAAAACGCGATATCGCATCTCATTTCTATATTTCATGGTAAGGTATAATATGATTTGCGAAGTGTTATGTATTCCTCGTCTACACTTCAAATGAATGTAAATGCGACACTTCCTTGCAAGGAAATAGCGTTTGCAGATGTCTACGTATCGTAGCAATAGAGTTCTTATGATTTTTAAAACGCGATATCGTATCTCATTTCTATGTTTCATGGTACGATATAATATGATTTGCGAAGTGTCATGTATTCCTCGTCTACACTTCAAATGAATGTAAGTGCGACACTTCCTTGCAAGGAAATAGCGTTTGCGAATGTCTATCTATCGTAGCAATAGTGTTCTAATGCTTCTTAAAACGCGATATCGCATCTCATTTCTATGTTTCATGGTAAGATATAATATGATTTGCGAAGTGTTATGCATTCCTCGTCTACGATTCAAATGAGTGTAAATGCGACACTTCCTTGCAAGGAAATAGCGTTTGCAGATGTCTACGTACCGTAGCAATAGAGTTCTTATGATTCTTAAAACGCGATATCGCATCTCATTTCTATGTTTCATGGTAAGGTATAATATGATTTGCGAAGTGTTATGTATTCCTCGTCTACACTTCAAATGAATGTAAATGCGACACTTCCTTGCAAGGAAATAGCGTTTGCGAATGTCTATCTATCGTAGCAATAGTGTTCTAATGCTTCTTAAAACGCGATATGGCATCTCATTTCTATGTTTCATGGTAAGATATAATATGACTTGCGAAGTGTTATGCATTCCTCGTCTACGATTCAAATGAGTGTAAATGCGACACTTCCTTGCAAGGAAATAGCGTTTGCAGATGTCTACGTATCGTAGCAATAGAGTTCTTATGATTCTTAAAACGCGATATCGCATCTCATTTCTATATTTCATGGTAAGATATAATTTAATTTGCGAAGTGTCATGTATTCCTCGTCTACACTTCAAATGAATGTAAATGCGACACTACCTTGCAAGGAAATAGCGTTTGCAGATGTCTACGTATCGTAGCAATAGAGTTCTTATGATTTTTAAAACGCGATATCGCATCTCATTTCTATGTTTCATGGTACGATATAATATGATTTGCGAAGTGTCATGTATTCCTCGTCTACACTTCAAATGAATGTAAATGCGACACTTCCTTGCAAGGAAATAGCGTTTGCAAACGTCTACCTACCGCAGCAATAGAGTTCTAATGCTTCTTAAAACGCGATATCGCATCTCATTTCTATATTTCATGGTAAGATATAATATGATTTGCGATGTGTTATGTATTCCTCGTCTACACTTCAAATGAATGTAAATGAGACACTTCCTTGCAAGGAAATAGCGTTTGCAGATGTCTACGTACCCTAGCAATAGAGTTCTTATGATTCTTAAAACGCGATATCGCATCTCATTTCTATGTTTCATGGTAAGGTATAATATGATATGCGAAGTGTTATGTGTTCCTCGTCTACACTTCAAATGAATGTAAATGCGACACTTCCTTGCAAGGAAATAGCGTTTGCGAATGTCTATCTATCGTAGCAATAGCGTTCTAATGCTTCTTAAAACGCGATATCGCATCTCATTTCTATGTTTCATGGTAAGATATAATATGATTTGCGAAGTGTTATGCATTCCTCGTCTACGATCAAATGAATGTAAATGCGACACTTCCTTGCAAGGAAATAGTGTTTGCAGATGTCTACGTATCGTAGCAATAGAGTTCTTATGATTCTTAAAACGCGATATCGCATCTCATTTCTATGTTTCATGGTAAGATATAATATGATTTACGAAGTGTCATGTATTCCTCGTCTACACTTCTAATGAATGTAAATGCGACACTACCTTGCTAGGAAATAGCGTCTGCAGATGTCTAGGTATCGCAGCAATAGAGTTCCAATGCTTCTTAAAACGCGATATCGCATCTCATTTCTATGTTTCATGGTAAGATATAATATGATTTGCGAAGTGTTATGTATTCCTCGTCTACACTTCAAACGAATGTGAATGCGACACTTCCTCGCTAGGAAATTGCGTTTGCAGTTGTCTACGTATCGTAGCAATAGATTTCCAATGCTTCTTAAAACGCGATATCGTATCTCACTTCTATGTTTCATGGTATGATATAATATGATATGCGAAGTGTCATGCATTTCTCGTCTACACTTCAAATGAATGTAAATGCCACACTTCCCTGATAGGAAATAGCGTCTGCAGATGTCCAGGTATCGTAGCAATAGAGTTCTTATGATTCTTAAAACGCGATATCGCATCTCATTTCTATGTTTCATGGTAAGATATAAAATGAATTCCGAAGTGTTATGTATTCCTCGTCTACACTTCAAATGAATGTAAATGCGACACTTCCTTGCCAGGAAATACCGTTTGCAAACGTCTACCTATCGTAGCAATAGAGTTCTAATGCTTCTTAAAACGCGATATCGCATCTCATTTCTATATTTCATGGTAAGGTATAATATGATTTGCGAAGTGTTATGTATTCCTCGTCTACACTTCAAATGAATGTAAATGCGACACTTCCTTGCAAGGAAATAGCGTTTGCAGATGTCTACGTATCGTAGCAATAGAGTTCTTATGATTTTTAAAACGCGATATCGTATCTCATTTCTATGTTTCATGGTACGATATAATATGATTTGCGAAGTGTCATGTATTCCTCGTCTACACTTCAAATGAATGTAAGTGCGACACTTCCTTGCAAGGAAATAGCGTTTGCGAATGTCTATCTATCGTAGCAATAGTGTTCTAATGCTTCTTAAAACGCGATATCGCATCTCATTTCTATGTTTCATGGTAAGATATAATATGATTTGCGAAGTGTTATGCATTCCTCGTCTACGATTCAAATGAGTGTAAATGCGACACTTCCTTGCAAGGAAATAGCGTTTGCAGATGTCTACGTACCGTAGCAATAGAGTTCTTATGATTCTTAAAACGCGATATCGCATCTCATTTCTATGTTTCATGGTAAGGTATAATATGATTTGCGAAGTGTTATGTATTCCTCGTCTACACTTCAAATGAATGTAAATGCGACACTTCCTTGCAAGGAAATAGCGTTTGCGAATGTCTATCTATCGTAGCAATAGTGTTCTAATGCTTCTTAAAACGCGATATGGCATCTCATTTCTATGTTTCATGGTAAGATATAATATGACTTGCGAAGTGTTATGCATTCCTCGTCTACGATTCAAATGAGTGTAAATGCGACACTTCCTTGCAAGGAAATAGCGTTTGCAGATGTCTACGTATCGTAGCAATAGAGTTCTTATGATTCTTAAAACGCGATATCGCATCTCATTTCTATATTTCATGGTAAGATATAATTTAATTTGCGAAGTGTCATGTATTCCTCGTCTACACTTCAAATGAATGTAAATGCGACACTACCTTGCAAGGAAATAGCGTTTGCAGATGTCTACGTATCGTAGCAATAGAGTTCTTATGATTTTTAAAACGCGATATCGCATCTCATTTCTATGTTTCATGGTACGATATAATATGATTTGCGAAGTGTCATGTATTCCTCGTCTACACTTCAAATGAATGTAAATGCGACACTTCCTTGCAAGGAAATAGCGTTTGCAAACGTCTACCTACCGCAGCAATAGAGTTCTAATGCTTCTTAAAACGCGATATCGCATCTCATTTCTATATTTCATGGTAAGATATAATATGATTTGCGATGTGTTATGTATTCCTCGTCTACACTTCAAATGAATGTAAATGAGACACTTCCTTGCAAGGAAATAGCGTTTGCAGATGTCTACGTACCCTAGCAATAGAGTTCTTATGATTCTTAAAACGCGATATCGCATCTCATTTCTATGTTTCATGGTAAGGTATAATATGATATGCGAAGTGTTATGTGTTCCTCGTCTACACTTCAAATGAATGTAAATGCGACACTTCCTTGCAAGGAAATAGCGTTTGCGAATGTCTATCTATCGTAGCAATAGCGTTCTAATGCTTCTTAAAACGCGATATCGCATCTCATTTCTATGTTTCATGGTAAGATATAATATGATTTGCGAAGTGTTATGCATTCCTCGTCTACGATCAAATGAATGTAAATGCGACACTTCCTTGCAAGGAAATAGTGTTTGCAGATGTCTACGTATCGTAGCAATAGAGTTCTTATGATTCTTAAAACGCGATATCGCATCTCATTTCTATGTTTCATGGTAAGATATAATATGATTTACGAAGTGTCATGTATTCCTCGTCTACACTTCTAATGAATGTAAATGCGACACTACCTTGCTAGGAAATAGCGTCTGCAGATGTCTAGGTATCGCAGCAATAGAGTTCCAATGCTTCTTAAAACGCGATATCGCATCTCATTTCTATGTTTCATGGTAAGATATAATATGATTTGCGAAGTGTTATGTATTCCTCGTCTACACTTCAAACGAATGTGAATGCGACACTTCCTCGCTAGGAAATTGCGTTTGCAGTTGTCTACGTATCGTAGCAATAGATTTCCAATGCTTCTTAAAACGCGATATCGTATCTCACTTCTATGTTTCATGGTATGATATAATATGATATGCGAAGTGTCATGCATTTCTCGTCTACACTTCAAATGAATGTAAATGCCACACTTCCCTGATAGGAAATAGCGTCTGCAGATGTCCAGGTATCGTAGCAATAGAGTTCTTATGATTCTTAAAACGCGATATCGCATCTCATTTCTATGTTTCATGGTAAGATATAAAATGAATTCCGAAGTGTTATGTATTCCTCGTCTACACTTCAAATGAATGTAAATGCGACACTTCCTTGCCAGGAAATACCGTTTGCAAACGTCTACCTATCGTAGCAATAGAGTTCTAATGCTTCTTAAAACGCGATATCGCATCTCATTTCTATATTTCATGGTAAGATATAATTTAATTTGCGAAGTGTCATGTATTCCTCGTCTACACTTCAAATGAATGTAAATGCGACACTACCTTGCTAGGAAATAGCGTCTGCAGATGTCTAGGTATCGTAGCAATAGAGTTCTAATGCTTCTTAAAACGCGATATCGCATCTCATTTCTATATTTCATGGTAAGGTATAATATGATTTGCGAAGGGTTATGTATTCTTCGTCTACACTTCAAATGAATGTAAATGCGACACTTTCTTGCAAGGAAATAGCGTTTGCAGATGTCTACGTATCGTAGCAATAGAGTTCTTATGATTTTTAAAACGCGATATCGTATCTCATTTCTATGTTTCATGGTACGATATAATATGATTTGCGAAGTGTCATGTATTCCTCGTCTACACTTCAAATGAATGTAAATGCGACACTTCCTTGCAAGGAAATAGCGTTTGCGAATGTCTATCTATCGTAGCAATAGTGTTCTAATGCTTCTTAAAACGCGATATCGCATCTCATTTCTATGTTTCATGGTAAGATATAATATGATTTGCGAAGTGTTATGCATTCCTCGTCTACGATTCAAATGAGTGTAAATGCGACACTTCCTTGCAAGGAAATAGCGTTTGCAGATGTCTACGTATCGTAGCAATAGAGTTCTTATGATTCTTAAAACGCGATATCGCATCTCATTTCTATGTTTCATGGTAAGATATAATATGATTTGCGAAGTGTCATGTATTCCTCGTCTACACTTCAAATGAATGTGAATGCGACACTTCCTCGCTAGGAAATAGCGTTTGCAGTTGTCTACGTATCGTAGCAATAGATTTCCAATGCTTCTTAAAACGCGATATCGCATCTCACTTCTATGTTTCATGGTAAGATATAATATGGTTTGCGAAGTGTCATGTATTTCTCGTCTACACTTCAAATGAATGTAAATGCCACACTTCCCTGATAGGAAATAGCGTCTGCAGATGTCCAGGTATCGTAGCAATAGAGTTCTTATGATTCTTAAAACGCGATATCGCATCTCATTTCTATGTTTCATGGCAAGATATAAAATGAATTCCGAAGTGTTATGTATTCCTCGTCTACACTTCAAATGAATGTAAACGCGACACTTCCTTGCAAGGAAATAGCGTTTGCAAACGTCTACCTATCGTAGCAATAGTGTTCTGATGCTTCTTAAAACGCGATATCGCATCTCATTTCTATATTTCATGGTAAGATACAATTTGATTTGCGAAGTGTCATGTATTCCTCGTCTACACTTCAAATGAATGTAAATGAGACACTTCCTTGCAAGGATATAGCGTTTGCAGATGTCTACGTACCGTAGCAATATAGTTCTTATGATTCTTAAAACGCGATATCGCATCTCATTTCTATGTTTCATGGTAAGGTATAATATGATTTGCGAAGTGTTATGTATTCCTCGTCTACACTTCAAATGAATGTAAATGCGACACTTCCTTGCAAGGAAATAGCGTTTGCAAACGTCTACCTATCGTAGCAATAGTGTTCTAATGCTTCTTAAAACGCGATATCGCATCTCATTTCTATATTTCATGGTAATATACAATTTGATTTGCGAAGTGTCATGTATTCCTCGTCTACACTTCAAATGAATGTAAATGAGACACTTCCTTGCAAGGAAATAGCGTTTGCAGATGTCTACGTACCGTAGCAATAGAGTTCTTATGATTCTTAAAACGCGATATCGCATCTCATTTCTATGTTTCATGGTAAGTTATAATACGATTTGCGAAGTGTTATGTATTCCTCGTCTACACTTCAAATGAATGTAAATGCGACACTTCCTTGCAAGGAAATAGCGTTTGCGAATGTCTATCTATCGTAGCAATAGTGTTCTAATGCTTCTTAAAACGCGATATCGCATCTCATTTCTATGTTTCATGGTAAGATATAATATGATTTGCGAAGTGTTATGCATTCCTCGTCTACGATTCAAATGAATGTAAATGCGACAATTCCTTGCAAGGAAATAGCGTTTGCAGATGTCTACGTATCGTAGCAATAGAGTTCTTATGATTCTTAAAACGCGATATCGCATCTCATTTCTATGTTTCATGGTAAGATATAATATGATTTACGAAGTGTCATGTATTCCTCGTCTACACTTCAAATGAATGTAAATGCGACACTACCTTGCTAGGAAATAGCGTCTGCAGATGTCTAGGTATCGCAGCAATAGAGTTCCAATGCTTCTTAAAACGCGATATCGCATCTCATTTCTATGTTTCATGGTAAGATATAATATGATTTGCGAAGTGTTATGTATTCCTCGTCTACACTTCAAATGAATGTGAATGCGACACTTCCTCGCTAGGAAATAGCGTTTGCAGTTGTCTACGTATCGTAGCAATAGATTTCCAATGCTTCTTAAAACGCGATATCGCATCTCACTTCTATGTTTCATGGTAAGATATAATATGATTTGCGAAGTGTCATGTATTTCTCGTCTACACTTCAAATGAATGTAAATGCCACACTTCCCTGATAGGAAATAGCGTCTGCAGATGTCCAGGTATCGTAGCAATAGAGTTCTTATGATTCTTAAAACGCGATATCGCATCTCATTTCTATGTTTCATGGTAAGATATAAAATGATTTCCGAAGTGTTATGTATTCCTCGTCTACACTTCAAATGAATGTAAATGCGACACTTCCTTGCAAGGAAATAGCGTTTGCAAACGTCTACCTATCGTAGCAATAGAGTTCTAATGCATCTTAAAACGCGATATCGCATCTCATTTCTATATTTCATGGTAAGATATAACTTGATTTGCGAAGTGTCATGTATTCCTCGTCTACACTTCAAATGAATGTAAATGCGACACTTCCTTGCAAGGAAATAGCGTTTGCAGATGTCTATGTATCGTAGCAATAGATTTCTAATGCTTCTTAAAACGCGATTTCGCATCTCATTTCTATGTTCCATGGTAAGATATAATATGATTTGCGAAGTGTTATGCATTCCTCGTCTACGATTCAAATGAATGTAAATGCGACACTTGCTTGCAAGGAAATAGCGTTTGCAGATGTCTACGTATCGTAGCAATAGAGTTCTTATGATTCTTAAAACGCGATATCGCATCTCATTTCTATGTTTCATGGTAAGATATAATATGATTTGCGAAGTGTCATGTATTCCTCGTCTACACTTCAAATGAATGTAAATGCGACACTACCTTGCTAGGAAATAGCGTCTACTGTCACGTCCCGAGGTGCGGTTGCGCTCGCAACGGTGGCACAAAGTCGTAACCGTTCCCGAAAATAACGCGAATTGCGTCCGGACCGGGTTCGTTGGCGTTTCGGACTCGATAAAACGGTAACTAACACTAAACTTACCTTGCGAAGGCTTGATTCCGCTGTCTGATTTCTCTTTCCAGGTACCTGGGACGCCTTGGATCCGCAACCGGGATGGCGGCGGCGTACGGCTGGAACGGAGGTACGTCTACGGGAATAAGCGTCCAGGCGGGTTGACTCCGGCTGGCAGGTATCGGCGTTTGGCCCTGACGATTGGCGACTCGTACGGGTCGTGCGGCGAAGGAAACCTCCTTCACAGGAACCAGGACTCGAACGTAGGAAATTGAATATTCTGGTGCATCACCCACGTATTCCCGAGCGAGACGACGAATGAACTCTCTCCTCCCCGCGCGTCGTGTACGCTTTGTCGGAGGTGCAAGGCTCATCGAGAATACTTGAACTTCGGTTGAATACGGCACGGCCAAGCGTTGGTTCGCTCTAGCTTACCGGGATCGACCTGGGCGCAAGATATTCTGTACACGGTAGAAGTGAGGATGGAGCAACTAAGCGCTGGTTCGCTCTAGTCGTCGAGCCTCAAGACTATCGTAGATGAGATATAGAATTAGAATAATCGCGAGCGTACCCGTGGATTAGAATTAAGGAATTGTATTTGAACTCGAATAAAGATACTTTGAATCTGGTAAAAATAAACTATATTCTATGATTTCACTATACTAGATACACTTGACTAAATTCTAAGTTACTGACTAGCGATTACAATGAGAATTAGAAATAGTATAAAGTATCGAATGGACTCCGCTATGGGAGTATGGATAGAGACGAATGCATTAGAGCTAATTGCTCATTGCGAATGAGCCTATTGCTCGGATCGGAGGTGCATCGTTCGGATGCTGGATTAGAACTCCTCGGTTCGGAGATGAGATACCAACTCTCCCGTTCGGAGGTGAGATTGGAACTCTCCCGTTCGGAGATGAGATACGAACTGACTCTCGGATCTCGCGTCCGCGACCTCCTCGGGTCGCGCGGCGCGCGAGTCGCTGGGCCCTCGCGGTGGGGCGGACGGTCGGAGTAGGGCGGCCGCTCGGCCCTCGTGGTGGGGCGGCCGTTCGGAGTGGGGCGCGGCCCGCGTTAAGCGTGAGCCGCGAGCGTCGAGTGTGCGCGCGAGTGCACGGAACATAACCGTGCATGAATAAAATATATACATATATTTACTTAAATCTAGGTGTGTGTTGGTGTGTATGTACATATATGAGTAGTGTGCTTATTCTAATCCCACATGTACGAGAAGTACGTATAGGGCTTCGTGATCGCTGGGGATTCGACCCAGTATGTGTCGGAGAGCTCCTCGCCCTCGTAATACGGGGTGAAGTCCTCCCCCTCGTGTGTGGAGATCGCGCGTGGGCGCGGCATGCTGCATCCCTCTTCCCTCTCGTACCTTTGTCTCCTTCTGTAGGGACGGCGAGTCGGCGGGTGGCCCGTGTGCAGGGGCTCCGGATACGGATGCTGGGGATGATGAGGTGGACGCCGGAGGGTGGCAGGCGGTACGCCTGACGTTACACCACCCCCCTTGGAAAAAGAATCTCGGCCATGCCGAGATCTCTTGTCTGTTGGGTAGATTTCGGGATGCTGGATCCTTCTCTTGGTCCTGTCGGCTGGATGCTGCGGAATCTGTGGTTTTTCGCCTGGTTGATCCTGGCGATAACGTTTGGAGTTTGGACCGTGACTGCGGGCTTCCTTCGGATTGCAGGCACTTTCGTCGCTTTCGCTTTCAGCGTTCGTTTGAATGTCACTGCTCTCACTGACTTCATTTTCAGTTTTTCGCACTTTTCTTTCACTAGCATCCACACTCTGCATACTATGCATTCGTTTACAAATTTTGATTTTGTTCGTATGAACAATTTTATGGCGCCCTTTTACATTCAGCTTAACATTACAGTTGCCCAAAATTTCGAGGATACGGTACGGTCCAGAATACTGTGCCTGGAACTTATGTTTGTTCGGCTCTTTTAAAAGATAGACCCATTGGCCTACCTCGAAGTTTTGGACATTGAGATTTCGGTCATAATAATATTTGGAACGGCGTTTCGCATTGTCTAGATTGGCTTTAGCCAAATCCTGAGATTTCGAGATTTTCTCCTGAAGTTGTATAAGATAGTCGCTATAGGTTTCGTTATCAGAGCTGTCCTGAAAAGGAGTGGCTGACGGCGTCCTAGCTATCCTGCCGAACACTAGTTCGTGTGGGGTGTATAATGTACCCTCGTGCACACTGGTGTTGTATGAAAACATTGCATACGGTAACCAATTCACCCAATCGTTACTCGACTCTATGTAATGCTTCAGATATTCGGCCAGGACGTGGTGAGATCGTTCAACGGACCCGTTTGTCTGTGGATGGAACGCAGTGGACTTGTATTGCTTAATACGGAATTTGATTGCTATGGCTTTAATCAAGCTGTTTATAAAGTTCGAACCTTGGTCCGTGAGTATGCCTTTCGGGCATCCGAATTTACAAATGAATTCTTTTATTAAAGCTTCGGCAATGTCTACTGCGGTGGTGGTTTTGAGAGGAACTGCGATTGAGTATTTAGTGAGGAGATCTTGGATCGTGAGGATACTCGTATAACCGTCGGAAGTTTCGGGAAGAGGACCCATTACGTCCATTGAAATCTTATCGAATGCCCTGCCAGGGGTGTCGGTTAAAGTGAGAGGCTGTCTGGTCTTTACCCGGACCAGTTTCTCTGTCTGACAACTTTTACATTTGCCAATATATTCTTGTATTTGTGTTTTCATGTTTGGCCAAAAGTATTGTTGTCTGATGCGAGAATAAGTTTTATTAACCCCTTTGTGACCTCCCACAGGGGAGTCGTGGTTTTCTCTTATTATTTTCAGTCGCTCTTCGACCGAAGGGGTTTTAATGAGGCCCTGGCAGACCGTAATCTGGACAGTTGTTTCGTAGAACAGGTCCTGAAGGATTTTCTGGATTCGGGACCAGGATACGGAGTCTAGATAGGTTTGTGCGATACTAAATGTTTGTAATTGTAATTCGTTTACAACGTCGCACAAGGATCTGAATGTTTCTATTACGGTCTGGAAATTGATTGATCTGGTGGAATGTTCGATGATTGGAAGCTGGATTTGGAATTCGTTTCCGATTTGTATGACTTTGGCTTTGGTAAGAACGTGATTTTTGTTTGGAAGGAATTTTTCAGCGTTCGCTAGATCTTTGGCGCCCGTGTCATAGGGGTGCCCAGATTGCGTGACGAAGACAACTACATTGTCTCGTCGCGTTGATAATGCGTCACGGCTGAAATTAAACAGAGGTTCGCGTCGGAAAAATTCATTTGGAGCAGGAGTATAGAAGTCGGTGCTGTCGCTGGCGACTTGCGGAGGTGGTGCTGTGTTGGTACGGAAGGACGTGCCTGGAGTCGGTAATTCAGGTTCTGATGTTACCGGAGTAGGAGGAGGCGCTAGTGTGGTATACTTTTTACGGGTTTCCGGAGGCACATCGAAGATGTCGTCCTCCGAGTTTTCTGAATACGAGAGCGGAAAAATTTGAGCGGGATTCCGCGACAATGCGTCCGCATTAAGGTTCGTTTTTCCACTTTTATAGACCATCTCGTAGTCAAATTCCGCTAACTTAAGCCTCCACCGTACGAGTCTACTTGACGGGTCCTTGACCGAATTCATCCACACTAACGGTCGATGGTCGGTAACGAGTTTGAATTGATTACCGTATATGTATGGACGAAAGTAATGGACGGCGTAGACAATCGCCAGACACTCCTTCTCGATCGTGGAGTAGTTTTTCTCCGCAGCGTTTAACAGTCGCGACGTGTACGCGATTGGCAAGTCGCGGCCTATTGGTCCTTGACTCAAGATAGCACCAATAGCTTCGGCGGACGCGTCGGTCGTTATCACGAATGGTTGTTTAAAGTTTGGGTACTGCAAGATAGGCGCTTCGCATAGGCAATCTCGGAGTTTGACGAATGAATTCTCTTGCTCGTTACGCCATACAAAGGGCGCGTCTTTTTTTAACAAATTTGTAAGTGGCTTAGCAATATTGGAAAAATTTGCGATGAACCGCCTGTAGTATCCCGCGAGCCCGAGGAATTGTTTGATCTGTTTCGCGTTGCGCGGGCGCGGAAAATTTTTGACGGCGCTAATTTTCGCAGGGTCAGGTTTTACACCGTGCTCACTGATAATATGACCCAAATAGCTTACTTCTCTCCTCAAGAATTCGCACTTATCCGGCTGCAATACTAAATTAGCTTCTTTGAGCCGTTGAGTTAATTTATCGAATTTAAGTCGATGTTCTTGAAGAGAGCTAGCGTAGATAACAATGTCGTCCAAATAGACGAAAATTTCGTTCCCCTGGAGACCGGACAGGACATTGTCCATAAGTCGTTGGAACGTCGCTGGCGCATTTTTTAATCCGAATGGCATTCTTTTAAATTCATAATGCCCGTGAGGCGTCGAAAAAGCGGTTTTGGGAGCATCGGCGGGCTCCATTGGGATCTGGTGAAATCCGCTCGCGAGATCGAATGTACTAAAATACTTCGCGCTCCCGAGCTGATCAAGTATCTCGGTAATGCAAGGGAGGGGATAGGCATCGGCGACAGATTTCTCATTGAGTGCGCGGTAGTCGATGACGACGCGCCATTGCTTGTTGCCCAAGGAGTCCGGTTTCTTTGGGACAACCCACAATGGCGAATTATATGGTGATTTTGACGGAGAGATGACACCATTTTGTAAAAATTTGTCGACTTGTCGTCGAATCTCCTCCTTATGAGCTGGTGGGAAACGGTATTGTTTCACATTGACGGGGCGGTCGTCGACGGTTGGAATCTCGTGCGTGGTTGCTGACGTATGCCCTAATTTATCCCCCTCAATGTGAAAAAGCTCCTGCGTGCTTTGAACGAGACGGACGACGTGCTCTCTTTCCTCTGCGTTGAGGTGGTCGAGACGGAGGAGACTAAGAATTCGATCTAAGCGAGATTTCGAAAGGTTGGCGGATTTCGGTGTTTGTTTTAACGGCGCCTGTTGTACATTATTTTTAACCGCCTGAGCATAGGAGATTTGCTGAGTATTCGCGATTTTGCAACGCGAAGGAGGAGTTTCGATTGTCGAATATGGTGTCTGATTCGAGAAAGAAATAGAAGTTTTCCCTTTTTGGGATGAGCCGATCGGTACGGCGGATACGTTAGATTTAGTAGATTTAGAAAAAACCGGATAGAGCGACGGACTATCCTCCTCGTGGAGGGGAGTCATGATTTGCGCGGGCTCGAGTATGATCTCTGGTAACGCGATTTCGACGGCGCGGTCGGATGAATTAATTATTCGAGTTACCGCTTTGCCCCGAATTACTCTGACGAGAGCGTTTCCGAAAAATATGCCCGGCGCAAGATCGATACGAGGAATTATACCTTCCGCGAGATTCGAATTAACTACGCGGACCTTGATACCGATATTTGATCTCGGCGGAATGGAGATACGGTCTCCTGACTTCGGAGAAGCTGCTTTGTCTTGCGTTCGAAGCTTCGATTTCGTTGTTGCATCGCGTTTCAGCGGAGGCGATGATTTACGCGGCGGGCGCGGCGGCGGAGGGGGAATAGATTCCGTGCGCGGCGCTTGTTTACGTTTCGGCGATAGGAGAGGCTTTATTTTCGACTCCGGTGACGGTTCCTCGAGTGCTTCGATATCGTCTTCGAAAGGAATTCTCTTACCATTCCATTTGATTATTTTATTTGGAAAAGAGATTTCTGCGTCCATACAGAACCCGGAGCCGAGGATCCCGCTTGGTTTAAGGGGAAAATCATCCTCGACCACATTAAAAGGAACGACGCGACCGAAAATGACAAGATTCACCGTCCCTAAGGTTGCGGTTTTGCCATCGGTTACCCCTGTTATTATGACGATCTCGGACTTATCGATTCGCGCGGATGCTTTTAGAGCCGAACGTTTTATAATATTTATTTCCGCCCCAGTGTCCACCATGAAGCGAGTTGGTGAAATTAGAAGATCGGACTTTAAAATTACGTTTGGCGTGCTAGTTTTTCCGGTTATGTTTATCGCGGCGTTTCGTCGATTTCCGCGTTGGAGTTGTTCGCGGCGAGAGGACGGACTTGGTGCGCGGCCTCGCCACCTGTCTCGCGGCGGGTGCGGAGGCCATTGTCGTTTCCCGAATTTTTATTTACCGCGTTGTTGTACTGCCTTTTGCGGCACTCGCCTATTTCGTGCCCCGGGGTCTTGCAATAGCGACAAAATTTGGGCGCGTCCCTGGCTACGATTTGTCTCGGTTGTTCGTACGCGGGGCCTCGAGTAGGAGGCGGTACGTCCCTGGATCGCAAGTATTCCTGCGGTCGGTACGGCGATGGCGGTCTGAGCCGACACTCGGTCGCGTAATGTCCGATATTATTGCATTTTCGGCAAATAATTTCGGCTGGTTTTTCGCGCGATTCTGGTCGCGCGACACGCGATCTACCTAGCCGGTTGCAATCACGTTCGTGCATTTGATAGAGCTCCCGCGCTCGAGCGAACGTTTCTCGCAATGTGCCGAATGAATTTATCGTCATTTGCATTCGAATTTCCGGAATGAGACCGTCTTTAAAACATTGTAGAGTGAGCGCGTCTACGTCATCGAGCGATTCCGGTGTGTCTCGTCGAGCAAGCCTTTCGCAATCAATTATGGCGGTTCTAAGATCTTTTACTCGACCGATGTAATCTAGAATGTGCTCGTTCGCGCGCATGAATATATTTGCAAGTTCACCCCGATAATGATGAGCTGATTTTACGGAGCAAAATGTGCTGCGAAGAACGTCCGTTAATTCGAGTATTGTGTAACACGGCTCGTCTTCTAGCGCGGCGTAGGCACGACCCTTGAGTTTTCCCTTAAGCAGGCGTGTGAAAGTTCGCTCGCACCCATTAGGGATAAGTTCATAAGCGCGTTTACACGCTCGGGTAAACTGAAGAATAGGAATGTTCTGACCATCGAATGTCGGCACGGCTTCGAGGGCCTGCTTAAGCGATAGCTCGTCGTGTTGCGAACTATTTGTATTGAAATCAGAGCTCGAATTATGTGCGGAAAGCGGATTTCCCCGAGGAATATCCAGCGAAACGGTATCGTCGCGCGTTAAATCAGGCGTTCTGCGAATAGATTCTAATTCACGGCGTAAAATTTCTATTTGCTGGAGCAACGCGGCATTACTCGGATCGGTCGCTTTCGTATTTTTCGCGGAAGTATTTTGTTGCGCGGTACTAGGAAGAGGCTCGGCGATAGCGTCTTGGAAATCAAGCGTTCTGCTAGTGCGTTTTTCGCGTTCAGAATCGGCCATCGCGGCGGCTCGCTGTGTCTGCTGGCGCGTTTTTGTCGGAGTCCGGGTTGCCATATCTAGTTTCGCGGTTCCTTTCGGCGGAATTTCCGGAGGAAACGCGTGGCTATCCCACCGCTGTCACCAAAAATAACTTTCGTGTCACGTCCCGAGGTGCGGTTGCGCTCGCAACGGTGGCACAAAGTCGTAACCGTTCCCGAAAATAACGCGAATTGCGTCCGGACCGGGTTCGTTGGCGTTTCGGACTCGATAAAACGGTAACTAACACTAAACTTACCTTGCGAAGGCTTGATTCCGCTGTCTGATTTCTCTTTCCAGGTACCTGGGACGCCTTGGATCCGCAACCGGGATGGCGGCGGCGTACGGCTGGAACGGAGGTACGTCTACGGGAATAAGCGTCCAGGCGGGTTGACTCCGGCTGGCAGGTATCGGCGTTTGGCCCTGACGATTGGCGACTCGTACGGGTCGTGCGGCGAAGGAAACCTCCTTCACAGGAACCAGGACTCGAACGTAGGAAATTGAATATTCTGGTGCATCACCCACGTATTCCCGAGCGAGACGACGAATGAACTCTCTCCTCCCCGCGCGTCGTGTACGCTTTGTCGGAGGTGCAAGGCTCATCGAGAATACTTGAACTTCGGTTGAATACGGCACGGCTAAGCGTTGGTTCGCTCTAGCTTACCGGGATCGACCTGGGCGCAAGATATTCTGTACACGGTAGAAGTGAGGATGGAGCAACTAAGCGCTGGTTCGCTCTAGTCGTCGAGCCTCAAGACTATCGTAGATGAGATATAGAATTAGAATAATCGCGAGCGTACCCGTGGATTAGAATTAAGGAATTGTATTTGAACTCGAATAAAGATACTTTGAATCTGGTAAAAATAAACTATATTCTATGATTTCACTATACTAGATACACTTGACTAAATTCTAAGTTACTGACTAGCGATTACAATGAGAATTAGAAATAGTATAAAGTATCGAATGGACTCCGCTATGGGAGTATGGATAGAGACGAATGCATTAGAGCTAATTGCTCGTTGCGAATGAGCCTATTGCTCGGATCGGAGGTGCATCGTTCGGATGCTGGATTAGAACTCCTCGGTTCGGAGATGAGATACCAACTCTCCCGTTCGGAGGTGAGATTGGAACTCTCCCGTTCGGAGATGAGATACGAACTGACTCTCGGATCTCGCGTCCGCGACCTCCTCGGGTCGCGCGGCGCGCGAGTCGCTGGGCCCTCGCGGTGGGGCGGACGGTCGGAGTAGGGCGGCCGCTCGGCCCTCGTGGTGGGGCGGCCGTTCGGAGTGGGGCGCGGCCCGCGTTAAGCGTGAGCCGCGAGCGTCGAGTGTGCGCGCGAGTGCACGGAACATAACCGTGCATGAATAAAATATATACATATATTTACTTAAATCTAGGTGTGTGTTGGTGTGTATGTACATATATGAGTAGTGTGCTTATTCTAATCCCACATGTACGAGAAGTACGTATAGGGCTTCGTGATCGCTGGGGATTCGACCCAGTATGTGTCGGAGAGCTCCTCGCCCTCGTAATACGGGGTGAAGTCCTCCCCCTCGTGTGTGGAGATCGCGCGTGGGCGCGGCATGCTGCATCCCTCTTCCCTCTCGTACCTTTGTCTCCTTCTGTAGGGACGGCGAGTCGGCGGGTGGCCCGTGTGCAGGGGCTCCGGATACGGATGCTGGGGATGATGAGGTGGACGCCGGAGGGTGGCAGGCGGTACGCCTGACGTTACACTACAGATGTCTAGGTATCGCAGCAATAGAGTTCTAATGCTTCTTAAAACGCGATATCGCATCTCATTTCTATGTTTCATGGTAAGATATAATATGATTTGCGAAGTGTTATGTATTCCTCGTCTACACTTCAAATGAATGTGAATGCGACACTTCCTCGCTAGGAAATAGCGTTTGCAGTTGTCTACGTATCGTAGCAATAGATTTCCAATGCTTCTTAAAACGCGATATCGCATCTCATTTCTATGTTTCATGGTAAGATGTAATATGATTTGAGAAGTGTCATGTATTTCTCGTCTACACTTCAAATGAATGTAAATGCCACACTTCCCTGATAAGAAATAGCGTCTGCAGATGTCCAGGTATTGTAGCAATAGAGTTCTTATGATTCTTAAAACGCGATATCGCATCTCATTTCTATGTTTCATGGTAAGATATAAAATGAATTCCGAAGTGTTATGTATTCCTCGTCTACACTTCAAATGAATGTAAATGCGACACTTCCTTGCAAGGAAATAGCGTTTGCAAACGTCTACCTATCGTAGCAATAGAGTTCTAATGCTTCTTAAAACGCGATATCGCATCTCATTTCTATATTTCATGGTAAGATATAATTTGATTTGCGAAGTGTCATGTATTCCTCGTCTATACTTCAAATGAATGTAAATGCGACACTTCCTTGCAAGGAAATAGCGTTTGCAGATGTCTATGTATCGTAGCAATAGATTTCTAATGCTTCTTAAAACGCGATTTTGCATCTCATTTCTATGTTTCATTGTAAGATATAATATGATTTGCGAAGTGTCATGTATTCCTCGTCTACACTTCAAATGAATGTAAATGCGACACTTCCTTGCAAGGAAATAGCGTTTGCAGATGTCTACGTATCGTAGCAATAGATTTCTTATGATTCTTAAAACGCGATATCGCATCTCATTTCTATGTTTCATGGTAAGATATAATATTCATTGCGATGTGTTATGCATACCTCGTCTACGATTGAAATGAATGTAAATGCGACACTTCCTTGCAAGGAAATAGCGTTTGCAGATGTCTGGTATCGTAGCAATAGAGTTCAAATGCTTCTTAAAACGCGATATCGCATCTCATTTCTATGTTTCATGATAAGATATAATATTCATTGCGAAGTGTTATGCATTCCTCGTCTACGATTCAAATGAATGTAAATGCGACACTTCCTTGCAAGGAAATAGCGTTTGCAGATGTCTACGTATCGTAGCAATAGAGTTCAAATGCTTCTTAAAACGCGATATCGCATCTCATTTCCATGTTTCATGATAAGATATAATATTCATTGCGAAGTGTTATGCATTCCTCGTCTACGATTCAAATGAATGTAAATGCGACACTTCCTTGCAAGGAAATAGTGTTTGCAAACGTCTACCTATCGTAGCAATAGAGTTCTAATGCTTCTTAAAACGCGATATCGCATCTCATTTCTATGTTTCATGGTAAGATATAATATGATTTGCGAAGTGTTATGTATTCCTCGTCTACACATCAAATGAATGTAAATGCGACACTTCCTTGCAAGGAAATAGCGTTTGCGAATGTCTACCTATCATAGCAATAGTGTTCTAATGCTTCTTAAAACGCGATATCGCATCTCATCTCTATGTTTCATGGTAAGATATAATATGATTTGCGAAGTGTTATGTATTCCTCGTCTACACTTCAAATGAATGTAAAAGCGACACTTCCTTGCAAGGAAATAGCGTTTGCAGATGTCTACGTACCCTAGCAATAGAGTTCTTATGATTCTTAAAACGCGATATCGCATCTCATTTCTATGTTTCATGGTAAGGTATAATATGATATGCGAAGTGTTATGTGTTCCTCGTCTACACTTCAAATGAATGTAAATGCGACACTTCCTTGCAAGGATATAGCGTTTGCGAATGTCTATCTATCGTAGCAATAGTGTTCTAATGCTTCTTAAAACGCGATATCGCATCTCATTTCTATGTTTCATGGTAAGATATAATATGATTTGCGAAGTGTTATGCATTCCTCGTCTACGATCAAATGAATGTAAATGCGACACTTCCTTGCAAGGAAATAGTGTTTGCAGATGTCTACGTATCGTAGCAATAGAGTTCTTATGATTCTTAAAACGCGATATCGCATCTCATTTCTATGTTTCATGGTAAGATATAATATGATTTACGAAGTGTCATGTATTCCTCGTCTACACTTCAAATGAATGTAAATGCGACACTACCTTGCTAGGAAATAGCGTCTGCAGATGTCTAGGTATCGCAGCAATAGAGTTCCAATGCTTCTTAAAACGCGATATCGCATCTCATTTCTATGTTTCATGGTAAGATATAATATGATTTGCGAAGTGTTATGTATTCCTCGTCTACACTTCAAACGAATGTGAATGCGACACTTCCTCGCTAGGAAATAGCGTTTGCAGTTGTCTACGTATCGTAGCAATAGATTTCCAATGCTTCTTAAAACGCGATATCGCATCTCACTTCTATGTTTCATGGTATGATACAATATGATTTGCGAAGTGTCATGTATTTCTCGTCTACACTTCAAATGAATGTAAATGCGACACTACCTTGCTAGGAAATAGCGTCTGCAGATGTCTAGGTATCGCAGCAATAGAGTTCCAATGCTTCTTAAAACGCGATATCGCATCTCATTTCTATGTTTCATGGTAAGATATAATATGATTTGCGAAGTGTTATGTATTCCTCGTCTACACTTCAAATGAATGTGAATGCGACACTTCCTCGCTAGGAAATAGCGTTTGCAGTTGTCTACGTATCGTAGAAATAGATTTCCAATGCTTCTTAAAACGCGATATCGCATCTCACTTCTATGTTTCATGGTAAGATATAATATGATTTGCGAAGTGTCATGCATTTCTCGTCTACACTTCAAATGAATGTAAATGCCACACTTCCCTGATAGGAAATAGCGTCTGCAGATGTCCAGGTATCGTAGCAATAGAGTTCTTATGATTCTTAAAACGCGATATCGCATCTCATTTCTATGTTTCATGGTAAGATATAATATGATTTGCGAAGTGTTATGTATTCCTCGTCTACACTTCAAATGAATGTAAATGCGACACTTCCTTGCAAGGAAATAGCGTTTGCGAATGTCTATCTATCGTAGCAATAGTGTTCTAATGCTTCTTAAAACGCGATATCGCATCTCATTTCTATGTTTCATGGTAAGATATAAAATGATTTCCGAAGTGTTATGTATTCCTCGTCTACACTTCAAATGAATGTAAATGCGACACTTCCTTGCAAGGAAATAGCGTTTGCAAACGTCTACCTATCGTAGCAATAGAGTACTAATGCTTCTTAAAACGCGATATCGCACCTCATTTCTATATTTCATGGTAAGATATAACTTGATTTGCGAAGTGTCATGTATTCCTCGTCTACACTTCAAATGAATGTAAATGCGACACTTTCTTGCTAGGAAATAGCGTTTGCAGATGTCTAGGTATCGCAGCAATAGAGTTCTAATGCTTCTTAAAACGCGATATCGCATCTCATTTCTATGTTTCATGGTAAGATATAATATGATTTGCGAAGTGTTATGCATTCCTCGTCTACGATTCAAATGAGTGTAAATGCGACCTTTCCTTGCAAGGAAATAGCGTTTGCAGATGTCTACGTACCGTAGCAATAGAGTTCTTATGATTCTTAAAACGCGATATCGCATCTCATTTCTATGTTTCATGGTAAGGTATAATATGATTTGCGAAGTGTTATGTATTCCTCGTCTACACTTCAAATGAATGTAAATGCGACACTTCCTTGCAAGGAAATAGCGTTTGCGAATGTCTATCTATCGTAGCAATAGTGTTCTAATGCTTCTTAAAACGCGATATCGCATCTCATTTCTATGTTTCATGGTAAGATATAATATGATTTGCGAAGTGTTATGCATTCCTCGTCTACGATCCAAATGAGTGTAAATGCGACACTTCCTTGCAAGGAAATAGCGTTTGCAGATGTCTACGTATCGTAGCAATAGAGTTCTTATGATTCTTAAAACGCGATATCGCATCTCATTTCTATGTTTCATGGTAAGATATAATATGATTTGCGAAGTGTCATGTATTCCTCGTCTACACTTCAAATGAATGTGAATGCGACACTTCCTCGCTAGGAAATAGCGTTTGCAGTTGTCTACGTATCGTAGCAATAGATTTCCAATGCTTCTTAAAACGCGATATCGCATCTCACTTCTATGTTTCATGGTAAGATATAATATGGTTTGCGAAGTGTCATGTATTTCTCGTCTACACTTCAAATGAATGTAAATGCCACACTTCCCTGATAGGAAATAGCGTCTGCAGATGTCCAGGTATCGTAGCAATAGAGTTCTTATGATTCTTAAAACGCGATATCGCATCTCATTTCTATGTTTCATGGCAAGATATAAAATGAATTCCGAAGTGTTATGTATTCCTCGTCTACACTTCAAATGAATGTAAATGCGACACTTCCTTGCAAGGAAATAGCGTTTGCAAACGTCTACCTATCGTAGCAATAGTGTTCTGATGCTTCTTAAAACGCGATATCGCATCTCATTTCTATATTTCATGGTAAGATACAATTTGATTTGCGAAGTGTCATGTATTCCTCGTCTACACTTCAAATGAATGTAAATGAGACACTTCCTTGCAAGGATATAGCGTTTGCAGATGTCTACGTACCGTAGCAATAGAGTTCTTATGATTCTTAAAACGCGATATCGCATCTCATTTCTATGTTTCATGGTAAGGTATAATATGATTTGCGAAGTGTTATGTATTCCTCGTCTACACTTCAAATGAATGTAAATGCGACACTTCCTTGCAAGGAAATAGCGTTTGCGAATGTCTATCTATCGTAGCAATAGTGTTCTAATGCTTCTTAAAACGCGATATCGCATCTCATTTCTATGTTTCATGGTAAGATATAATATGATTTGCGAAGTGTTATGCATTCCTCGTCTACGATTCAAATGAATGTAAATGCGACACTTCCTTGCAAGGAAATAGCGTTTGCAGATGTCTATGTATCGTAGCAATAGATTTCTAATGCTTCTTAAAACGCGATTTCGCATCCCATTTCTATGTTCCATGGTAAGATATAATATGATTTGCGAAGTGTTATGCATTCCTCGTCTACGATTCAAATGAATGTAAATGCGACACTTCCTTGCAAGGAAATAGCGTATGCAGATGTCTACGTATCGTAGCAATAGAGTTCTTATGATTCTTAAAACGCGATATCGCATCTCATTTCTATGTTTCATGGTAAGATATAATATGATTTGCGAAGTGTCATGTATTCCTCGTCTACACTTCAAATGAATGTAAATGCGACACTACCTTGCTAGGAAATAGCGTCTACAGATGTCTAGGTATCGCAGCAATAGAGTTCTAATGCTTCTTAAAACGCGATATCGCATCTCATTTCTATGTTTCATGGTAAGATATAATATGATTTGCGAAGAGTTATGTATTCCTCGTCTACACTTCAAATGAATGTGAATGCGACACTTCCTCGCTAGGAAATAGCGTTTGCAGTTGTCTACGTATCGTAGCAATAGATTTCCAATGATTCTTAAAACGCGATATCGCATCTCATTTCTATGTTTCATGGTAAGATGTAATATGATTTGCGAAGTGTCATGTATTTCTCGTCTATACTTCAAATGAATGTAAATGCCACATTTCCCCGATAAGAAATAGCGTCTGCAGATGTCCAGGTATCGTAGCAATAGAGTTCTTATGATTCTTAAAACGCGATATCGCATCTCATTTCTATGTTTCATGGTAAGATATAAAATGAATTCCGAAGTGTTATGTATTCCTCGTCTACACTTCAAATGAATGTAAATGCGACACTTCCTTGCAAGGAAATAGCGTTTGCAAACGTCTACCTATCGTAGCAATAGTGTTCTAATGCTTCTTAAAACGCGATATCGCATCTCATATCTATATTTCATGGTAATATACAATTTGATTTGCGAAGTGTCATGTATTCCTCGTCTACACTTCAAATGAATGTAAATGAGACACTTCCTTGCAAGGAAATAGCGTTTGCAGATGTCTACGTACCGTAGCAATAGAGTTCTTATGATTCTTAAAACGCGATATCGCATCTCATTTCTATGTTTCATGGTAAGGTATAATACGATTTGCGAAGTGTTATGTATTCCTCGTCTACACTTCAAATGAATGTAAATGCGACACTTCCTTGCAAGGAAATAGCGTTTGCGAATGTCTATCTATCGTAGCAATAGTGTTCTAATGCTTCTTAAAACGCGATATCGCATCTCATTTCTATGTTTCATGGTAAGATATAATATGATTTGCGAAGTGTTATGCATTCCTCGTCTACGATTCAAATGAATGTAAATGCGACAATTCCTTGCAAGGAAATAGCGTTTGCAGATGTCTACGTATCGTGGCAATAGAGTTCATATGATTCTTAAAACGCGATATCGCATCTCATTTCTATGTTTCATGGTAAGATATAATATGATTTACGAAGTGTCATGTATTCCTCGTCTACACTTCAAATGAATGTAAATGCGACACTACCTTGCTAGGAAATAGCGTCTGCAGATGTCTAGGTATCGCAGCAATAGAGTTCCAATGCTTCTTAAAACGCGATATCGCATCTCATTTCTATGTTTCATGGTAAGATATAATATGATTTGCGAAGTGTTATGTATTCCTCGTCTACACTTCAAATGAATGTGAATGCGACACTTCCTCGCTAGGAAATAGCGTTTGCAGTTGTCTACGTATCGTAGCAATAGATTTCCAATGCTTCTTAAAACGCGATATCGCATCTCACTTCTATGTTTCATGGTAAGATATAATATGATTTGGGAAGTGTCATGTATTTCTCGTCTACACTTCAAATGAATGTAAATGCCACACTTCCCTGATAGGAAATAGCGTCTGCAGATGTCCAGGTATCGTAGCAATAGAGTTCTTATGATTCTTAAAACGCGATATCGCATCTCATTTCTATGTTTCATGGTAAGATATAAAATAATTTCCGAAGTGTTATGTATTCCTCGTCTACACTTCAAATGAATGTAAATGCGACACTTCCTTGCAAGGAAATAGCGTTTGCAAACGTCTACCTATCGTAGCAATAGAGTTCTAATGCATCTTAAAACGCGATATCGCATCTCATTTCTATATTTCATGGTAAGATATAACTTGATTTGCGAAGTGTCATGTATTCCTCGTCTACACTTCAAATGAATGTAAATGCGACACTTCCTTGCAAGGAAATAGCGTTTGCAGATGTCTATGTATCGTAGCAATAGATTTCTAATGCTTCTTAAAACGCGATTTCGCATCTCATTTCTATGTTCCATGGTAAGATATAATATGATTTGCGAAGTGTTATGCATTCCTCGTCTACGATTCAAATGAATGTAAATGCGACACTTGCTTGCAAGGAAATAGCGTTTGCAGATGTCTACGTATCGTAGCAATAGTGTTCTTATGATTCTTAAAACGCGATATCGCATCTCATTTCTATGTTTCATGGTAAGATATAATATGATTTGCGAAGTGTCATGTATTCCTCGTCTACACTTCAAATGAATGTAAATGCGACACTACCTTGCTAGGAAATAGCGTCTACAGATGTCTAGGTATCGCAGCAATAGAGTTCTAATGCTTCTTAAAACGCGATATCGCATCTCATTTCTATGTTTCATGGTAAGATATAATATGATTTGCGAAGTGTTATGTATTCCTCGTCTACACTTCAAATGAATGTGAATGCGACACTTCCTCGCTAGGAAATAGCGTTTGCAGTTGTCTACGTATCGTAGCAATAGATTTCTTATGATTCTTAAAACGCGATATCGCATCTCATTTCTATGTTTCATGGTAAGATATAATATTCATTGCGATGTGTTATGCATACCTCGTCTACGATTGAAATGAATGTAAATGCGACACTTCCTTGCAAGGAAATAGCGTTTGCAGATGTCTACGTATCGTAGCAATAGAGTTCAAATGCTTCTTAAAACGCGATATCGCATCTCATTTCTATGTTTCATGATAAGATATAATATTCATTGCGAAGTGTTATGCATTCCTCGTCTACGATTCAAATGAATGTAAATGCGACACTTCCTTGCAAGGAAATAGCGTTTGCAGATGTCTACGTATCGTAGCAATAGAGTTCAAATGCTTCTTAAAACGCGATATCGCATCTCATTTCCATGTTTCATGATAAGATATAATATTCATTGCGAAGTGTTATGCATTCCTCGTCTACGATTCAAATGAATGTAAATGCGACACTTCCTTGCAAGGAAATAGTGTTTGCAGATGTCTACGTATCGTAGCAATAGAGTTCTTATGATTCTTAAAACGCGATATCGCATCTCATTTCTATGTTTCATGGTAAGATATAATATGATTTGCGAAGTGTCATGTATTCCTCGTCTACACTTCAAATGAATGTAAATGCGACACTACCTTGCTAGGAAATAGCGTCTACAGATGTCTAGGTATCGCAGCAATAGAGTTCTAATGCTTCTTAAAACGCGATATCGCATCTCATTTCTATGTTTCATGGTAAGATATAATATGATTTGCGAAGTGTTATGTATTCCTCGTCTACACTTCAAATGAATGTAAAAGCGACACTTCCTTGCAAGGAAATAGCGTTTGCAGATGTCTACGTATCGAAGCAATAGAGTTCAAATGCTTCTTAAAACGAGATATTGCATCTCATATCTATGTTTCATGATAAGATATAATATTCATTGCGAAGTGTTATGCATTCCTCGTCTACGATTCAAATGAATGTAAATGCGACACTTCCTTGCAAGGAAATAGCGTTTGCGAATGTCTACCTATCATAGCAATAGTGCTCTAATGCTTCTTAAAACGCGATATCGCATCTCATTTCTATGTTTCATGGTAAGATATAATATGATTTGCGAAGTGTTATGCATTCCTCGTCTACGATTCAAATGAATGTAAATGCGACACTTCCTTGCAAGGAAATAGTGTTTGCAAACGTCTACCTATCGTAGCAATAGAGTTCTAATGCTTCTTAAAACGCGATATCGCATCTCATTTCTATATTTCATGGTAAGGTATAATATGATTTGCGAAGTGTTATGTATTCCTCGTCTACACTTCAAATGAATGTAAATGCGACACTTCCTTGCAAGGAAATAGCGCTTGCAGATGTCTACGTATCGAAGCAATAGAGTTCAAATGTTTCTTAAAACGAGATATTGCATCTCATATCTATGTTTCATGATAAGATATAATATTCATTGCTAAGTGTTATGCATTCCTCGTCTACGATTCATATGAATGTAAATGCGACACTTCCTTGCAAGAAAATAGCGTTTGCAGATGTCTACGTATCGTAGCAATAGAGTTCTTATGATTCTTAAAACGCGATATCGCATCTCATTTCTATGTTTCATGGTAAGATATAATATGATTTGCGAAGTGTTATGTATTCCTCGTCTACACTTCAAATGAATGTAAATGCGACACTTCCTTGCAAGGAAATAGCGTTTGCGAATGTCTACCTATCATAGCAATAGTGTTGTAATGCTTCTTAAAACGCGATATCGCATCTCATCTCTATGTTTCATGGTAAGATATAATATGATTTGCGAAGTGTTATGTATTCCTCGTCTACACTTCAAATGAATGTAAATGCGACACTTCCTTGCAAGGAAATAGCGCTTGCAGATGTCTACGTATCGAAGCAATAGTGTTCAAATGCTTCCTAAAACGAGATATTGCATCTCATATCTATGTTTCATGATAAGATATAATATTCATTGCGAAGTGTTATGCATTCCTCGTCTACGATTCAAATGAATGTAAATGCGACACTTCCTTGCAAGGAAATAGCGTTTGCAGATGTCTACGTATCGTAGCAATAGAGTTCAAATGCTTCTTAAAACGCGATATCGCATCTCATTTCTATGTTTCATGATAAGATATAATATTCATTGCGAAGTGTTATGCATTCCTCGTCTACGATTCAAATGAATGTAAATGCGACACTTCCTTGCAAGGAAATAGCGTTTGCAGATGTCTACGTATCGTAGCAATAGAGTTCTTATGATTCTTAAAACGCGATATCGCATCTCATTTCTATGTTTCATGGTAAGATATAATATGATTTGCGAAGTGTTATGTTTTCCTCGTCTACACTTCAAATGAATGTAAATGCGACACTTCCTTGCAAGGAAATAGCGTTTGCAGATGTCTACGTATCGTAGCAATAGAGTTCAAATGCTTCTTAAAACGCGATATCGCATCTCATTTCCATGTTTCATGATAAGATATAATATTCATTGCGAAGTGTTATGCATTCCTCGTCTACGATTCAAATGAATGTAAATGCGACACTTCCTTGCAAGGAAATAGCGTTTGCAGATGTCTACGTATCGTAGCAATAGAGTTCTTATGATTCTTAAAACGCGATATCGCATCTCATTTCTATGTTTCATGGTAAGATATAATATGATTTACGAAGTGTCATGTATTCCTCGTCTACACTTCAAATGAATGTAAATGCGACACTACCTTGCTAGGAAATAGCGTCTGCAGATGTCTAGGTATCGCAGCAATAGAGTTCCAATGCTTCTTAAAACGCGATATCGCATCTCATTTCTATGTTTCATGGTAAGATATAATATGATTTGCGAAGTGTTATGTATTCCTCGTCTACACTTCAAACGAATGTGAATGCGACACTTCCTCGCTAGGAAATAGCGTTTGCAGTTGTCTACGTATCGTAGCAATAGATTTCCAATGCTTCTTAAAACGCGATATCGTATCTCACTTCTATGTTTCATGGTATGATATAATATGATTTGCGAAGTGTCATGTATTTCTCGTCTACACTTCAAATGAATGTAAATGCGACACTACCTTGCTAGGAAATAGCGTCTGCAGATGTCTAGGTATCGCAGCAATAGAGTTCCAATGCTTCTTAAAACGCGATATCGCATCTCATTTCTATGTTTCATGGTAAGATATAATATGATTTGCGAAGTGTTATGTATTCCTCGTCTACACTTCAAATGAATGTGAATGCGACACTTCCTCGCTAGGAAATAGCGTTTGCAGTTGTCTACGTATCGTAGAAATAGATTTCCAATGCTTCTTAAAACGCGATATCGCATCTCACTTCTATGTTTCATGGTAAGATATAATATGATTTGCGAAGTGTTATGCATTCCTCGTCTACGATTCAAATGAGTGTAAATGCGACCTTTCCTTGCAAGGAAATAGCGTTTGCAGATGTCTACGTACCGTAGCAATAGAGTTCTTATGATTCTTAAAACGCGATATCGCATCTCATTTCTATGTTTCATGGTAAGGTATAATATGATTTGCGAAGTGTTATGTATTCCTCGTCTACACTTCAAATGAATGTAAATGCGACACTTCCTTGCAAGGAAATAGCGTTTGCGAATGTCTATCTATCGTAGCAATAGTGTTCTAATGCTTCTTAAAACGCGATATCGCATCTCATTTCTATGTTTCATGGTAAGATATAATATGATTTGCGAAGTGTTATGCATTCCTCGTCTACGATCCAAATGAGTGTAAATGCGACACTTCCTTGCAAGGAAATAGCGTTTGCAGATGTCTACGTATCGTAGCAATAGAGTTCTTATGATTCTTAAAACGCGATATCGCATCTCATTTCTATGTTTCATGGTAAGATATAATATGATTTGCGAAGTGTCATGTATTCCTCGTCTACACTTCAAATGAATGTGAATGCGACACTTCCTCGCTAGGAAATAGCGTTTGCAGTTGTCTACGTATCGTAGCAATAGATTTCCAATGCTTCTTAAAACGCGATATCGCATCTCACTTCTATGTTTCATGGTAAGATATAATATGGTTTGCGAAGTGTCATGTATTTCTCGTCTACACTTCAAATGAATGTAAATGCCACACTTCCCTGATAGGAAATAGCGTCTGCAGATGTCCAGGTATCGTAGCAATAGAGTTCTTATGATTCTTAAAACGCGATATCGCATCTCATTTCTATGTTTCATGGCAAGATATAAAATGAATTCCGAAGTGTTATGTATTCCTCGTCTACACTTCAAATGAATGTAAATGCGACACTTCCTTGCAAGGAAATAGCGTTTGCAAACGTCTACCTATCGTAGCAATAGTGTTCTGATGCTTCTTAAAACGCGATATCGCATCTCATTTCTATATTTCATGGTAAGATACAATTTGATTTGCGAAGTGTCATGTATTCCTCGTCTACACTTCAAATGAATGTAAATGAGACACTTCCTTGCAAGGATATAGCGTTTGCAGATGTCTACGTACCGTAGCAATAGAGTTCTTATGATTCTTAAAACGCGATATCGCATCTCATTTCTATGTTTCATGGTAAGGTATAATATGATTTGCGAAGTGTTATGTATTCCTCGTCTACACTTCAAATGAATGTAAATGCGACACTTCCTTGCAAGGAAATAGCGTTTGCGAATGTCTATCTATCGTAGCAATAGTGTTCTAATGCTTCTTAAAACGCGATATCGCATCTCATTTCTATGTTTCATGGTAAGATATAATATGATTTGCGAAGTGTTATGCATTCCTCGTCTACGATTCAAATGAATGTAAATGCGACACTTCCTTGCAAGGAAATAGCGTTTGCAGATGTCTATGTATCGTAGCAATAGATTTCTAATGCTTCTTAAAACGCGATTTCGCATCCCATTTCTATGTTCCATGGTAAGATATAATATGATTTGCGAAGTGTTATGCATTCCTCGTCTACGATTCAAATGAATGTAAATGCGACACTTCCTTGCAAGGAAATAGCGTTTGCAGATGTCTACGTATCGTAGCAATAGAGTTCTTATGATTCTTAAAACGCGATATCGCATCTCATTTCTATATTTCATGGTAATATACAATTTGATTTGCGAAGTGTCATGTATTCCTCGTCTACACTTCAAATGAATGTAAATGCGACACTTCCTTGCAAGGAAATAGCGTTTGCAGATGTCTACGTATCGTAGCAATAGAGTTCTTATGATTCTTAAAACGCGATATCGCATCTCATTTCTATGTTTCATGGTAAGATATAATATGATTTGCGAAGTGTCATGTATTCCTCGTCTACACTTCAAATGAATGTGAATGCGACACTTCCTCGCTAGGAAATAGCGTTTGCAGTTGTCTACGTATCGTAGCAATAGATTTCCAATGCTTCTTAAAACGCGATATCGCATCTCACTTCTATGTTTCATGGTAAGATATAATATGGTTTGCGAAGTGTCATGTATTTCTCGTCTACACTTCAAATGAATGTAAATGCCACACTTCCCTGATAGGAAATAGCGTCTGCAGATGTCCAGGTATCGTAGCAATAGAGTTCTTATGATTCTTAAAACGCGATATCGCATCTCATTTCTATGTTTCATGGCTAGATATAAAATGAATTCCGAAGTGTTATGTATTCCTCGTCTACACTTCAAATGAATGTAAATGCGACACTTCCTTGCAAGGAAATAGCGTTTGCAAACGTCTACCTATCGTAGCAATAGTGTTCTGATGCTTCTTAAAACGCGATATCGCATCTCATTTCTATATTTCATGGTAAGATACAATTTGATTTGCGAAGTGTCATGTATTCCTCGTCTACACTTCAAATGAATGTAAATGAGACACTTCCTTGCAAGGATATAGCGTTTGCAGATGTCTACGTACCGTAGCAATAGAGTTCTTATGATTCTTAAAACGCGATATCGCATCTCATTTCTATGTTTCATGGTAAGGTATAATATGATTTGCGAAGTGTTATGTATTCCTCGTCTACACTTCAAATGAATGTAAATGCGACACTTCCTTGCAAGGAAATAGCGTTTGCGAATGTCTATCTATCGTAGCAATAGTGTTCTAATGCTTCTTAAAACGCGATATCGCATCTCATTTCTATGTTTCATGGTAAGATATAATATGATTTGCGAAGTGTTATGCATTCCTCGTCTACGATTCAAATGAATGTAAATGCGACACTTCCTTGCAAGGAAATAGCGTTTGCAGATGTCTATGTATCGTAGCAATAGATTTCTAATGCTTCTTAAAACGCGATTTCGCATCCCATTTCTATGTTCCATGGTAAGATATAATATGATTTGCGAAGTGTTATGCATTCCTCGTCTACGATTCAAATGAATGTAAATGCGACACTTCCTTGCAAGGAAATAGCGTTTGCAGATGTCTACGTATCGTAGCAATAGAGTTCTTATGATTCTTAAAACGCGATATCGCATCTCATTTCTATGTTTCATGGTAAGATATAATATGATTTGCGAAGTGTCATGTATTCCTCGTCTACACTTCAAATGAATGTAAATGCGACACTACCTTGCTAGGAAATAGCGTCTACAGATGTCTAGGTATCGCAGCAATAGAGTTCTAATGCTTCTTAAAACGCGATATCGCATCTCATTTCTATGTTTCATGGTAAGATATAATATGATTTGCGAAGAGTTATGTATTCCTCGTCTACACTTCAAATGAATGTGAATGCGACACTTCCTCGCTAGGAAATAGCGTTTGCAGTTGTCTACGTATCGTAGCAATAGATTTCCAATGCTTCTTAAAACGCGATATCGCATCTCATTTCTATGTTTCATGGTAAGATGTAATATGATTTGCGAAGTGTCATGTATTTCTCGTCTATACTTCAAATGAATGTAAATGCCACATTTCCCTGATAAGAAATAGCGTCTGCAGATGTCCAGGTATCGTAGCAATAGAGTTCTTATGATTCTTAAAACGCGATATCGCATCTCATTTCTATGTTTCATGGTAAGATATAAAATGAATTCCGAAGTGTTATGTATTCCTCGTCTACACTTCAAATGAATGTAAATGCGACACTTCCTTGCAAGGAAATAGCGTTTGCAAACGTCTACCTATCGTAGCAATAGTGTTCTAATGCTTCTTAAAACGCGATATCGCATCTCATTTCTATATTTCATGGTAATATACAATTTGATTTGCGAAGTGTCATGTATTCCTCGTCTACACTTCAAATGAATGTAAATGAGACACTTCCTTGCAAGGAAATAGCGTTTGCAGATGTCTACGTACCGTAGCAATAGAGTTCTTATGATTCTTAAAACGCGATATCGCATCTCATTTCTATGTTTCATGGTAAGGTATAATACGATTTGCGAAGTGTTATGTATTCCTCGTCCACACTTCAAATGAATGTAAATGCGACACTTCCTTGCAAGGAAATAGCGTTTGCGAATGTCTATCTATCGTAGCAATAGTGTTCTAATGCTTCTTAAAACGCGATATCGCATCTCATTTCTATGTTTCATGGTAAGATATAATATGATTTGCGAAGTGTTATGCATTCCTCGTCTACGATTCAAATGAATGTAAATGCGACAATTCCTTGCAAGGAAATAGCGTTTGCAGATGTCTACGTATCGTAGCAATAGAGTTCTTATGATTCTTAAAACGCGATATCGCATCTCATTTCTATGTTTCATGGTAAGATATAATATGATTTACGAAGTGTCATGTATTCCTCGTCTACACTTCAAATGAATGTAAATGCGACACTACCTTGCTAGGAAATAGCGTCTGCAGATGTCTAGGTATCGCAGCAATAGAGTTCCAATGCTTCTTAAAACGCGATATCGCATCTCATTTCTATGTTTCATGGTAAGATATAATATGATTTGCGAAGTGTCATGTATTCCTCGTCTACACTTCAAATGAATGTAAATGCGACACTACCTTGCTAGGAAATAGCGTCTACAGATGTCTAGGTATCGCAGCAATAGAGTTCTAATGCTTCTTAAAACGCGATATCGCATCTCATTTCTATGTTTCATGGTAAGATATAATATGATTTACGAAGTGTCATGTATTCCTCGTCTACACTTCAAATGAATGTAAATGCGACACTACCTTGCTAGGAAATAGCGTCTGCAGATGTCTAGGTATCGCAGCAATAGAGTTCCAATGCTTCTTAAAACGCGATATCGCATCTCATTTCTATGTTTCATGGTAAGATATAATATGATTTGCGAAGTGTTATGTATTCCTCGTCTACACTTCAAATGAATGTGAATGCGACACTTCCTCGCTAGGAAATAGCGTTTGCAGTTGTCTACGTATCGTAGCAATAGATTTCCAATGCTTCTTAAAACGCGATATCGCATCTCACTTCTATGTTTCATGGTAAGATATAATATGATTTGCGAAGTGTCATGTATTTCTCGTCTACACTTCAAATGAATGTAAATGCCACACTTCCCTGATAGGAAATAGCGTCTGCAGATGTCCAGGTATCGTAGCAATAGAGTTCTTATGATTCTTAAAACGCGATATCGCATCTCATTTCTATGTTTCATGGTAAGATATAAAATGATTTCCGAAGTGTTATGTATTCCTCGTCTACACTTCAAATGAATGTAAATGCGACACTTCCTTGCAAGGAAATAGCGTTTGCAAACGTCTACCTATCGTAGCAATAGAGTTCTAATGCATCTTAAAACGCGATATCGCATCTCATTTCTATATTTCATGGTAAGATATAACTTGATTTGCGAAGTGTCATGTATTCCTCGTCTACACTTCAAATGAATGTAAATGCGACACTTCCTTGCAAGGAAATAGCGTTTGCAGATGTCTACGTATCGTAGCAATAGAGTTCAAATGCTTCTTAAAACGCGATATCGCATCTCATTTCTATGTTTCATGATAAGATATAATATTCATTGCGAAGTGTTATGCATTCCTCGTCTACGATTCAAATGAATGTAAATGCGACACTTCCTTGCAAGGAAATAGCGTTTGCAGATGTCTACGTATCGTAGCAATAGAGTTCAAATGCTTCTTAAAACGCGATATCGCATCTCATTTCCATGTTTCATGATAAGATATAATATTCATTGCGAAGTGTTATGCATTCCTCGTCTACGATTCAAATGAATGTAAATGCGACACTTCCTTGCAAGGAAATAGCGTTTGCAGATGTCTACGTATCGTAGCAATAGAGTTCTTATGATTCTTAAAACGCGATATCGCATCTCATTTCTATGTTTCATGGTAAGATATAATATGATTTGCGAAGTGTTATGTATTCCTCGTCTACACATCAAATGAATGTAAATGCGACACTTCCTTGCAAGGAAATAGCGTTTGCGAATGTCTACCTATCATAGCAATAGTGTTCTAATGCTTCTTAAAACGCGATATCGCATCTCATCTCTATGTTTCATGGTAAGATATAATATGATTTGCGAAGTGTTATGTATTCCTCGTCTACACTTCAAATGAATGTAAAAGCGACACTTCCTTGCAAGGAAATAGCGTTTGCAGATGTCTACGTATCGAAGCAATAGAGTTCAAATGCTTCTTAAAACGAGATATTGCATCTCATATCTATGTTTCATGATAAGATATAATATTCATTGCGAAGTGTTATGCATTCCTCGTCTACGATTCAAATGAATGTAAATGCGACACTTCCTTGCAAGGAAATAGCGTTTGCGAATGTCTACCTATCATAGCAATAGTGCTCTAATGCTTCTTAAAACGCGATATCGCATCTCATTTCTATGTTTCATGGTAAGATATAATATGATTTGCGAAGTGTTATGCATTCCTCGTCTACGATTCAAATGAATGTAAATGCGACACTTCCTTGCAAGGAAATAGTGTTTGCAAACGTCTACCTATCGTAGCAATAGAGTTCTAATGCTTCTTAAAACGCGATATCGCATCTCATTTCTATATTTCATGGTAAGGTATAATATGATTTGCGAAGTGTTATGTATTCCTCGTCTACACTTCAAATGAATGTAAATGCGACACTTCCTTGCAAGGAAATAGCGCTTGCAGATGTCTACGTATCGAAGCAATAGAGTTCAAATGTTTCTTAAAACGAGATATTGCATCTCATATCTATGTTTCATGATAAGATATAATATTCATTGCTAAGTGTTATGCATTCCTCGTCTACGATTCATATGAATGTAAATGCGACACTTCCTTGCAAGGAAATAGCGTTTGCAGATGTCTACGTATCGTAGCAATAGAGTTCTTATGATTCTTAAAACGCGATATCGCATCTCATTTCTATGTTTCATGGTAAGATATAATATGATTTGCGAAGTGTTATGTATTCCTCGTCTACACTTCAAATGAATGTAAATGCGACACTTCCTTGCAAGGAAATAGCGTTTGCGAATGTCTACCTATCATAGCAATAGTGTTGTAATGCTTCTTAAAACGCGATATCGCATCTCATCTCTATGTTTCATGGTAAGATATAATATGATTTGCGAAGTGTTATGTATTCCTCGTCTACACTTCAAATGAATGTAAATGCGACACTTCCTTGCAAGGAAATAGCGCTTGCAGATGTCTACGTATCGAAGCAATAGAGTTCAAATGCTTCCTAAAACGAGATATTGCATCTCATATCTATGTTTCATGATAAGATATAATATTCATTGCGAAGTGTTATGCATTCCTCGTCTACGATTCAAATGAATGTAAATGCGACACTTCCTTGCAAGGAAATAGCGTTTGCAGATGTCTACGTATCGTAGCAATAGAGTTCTTATGATTCTTAAAACGCGATATCGCATCTCACTTCTATGTTTCATGGTAAGATATAATATGATTTGCGAAGTGTCATGTATTTCTCGTCTACACTTCAAATGAATGTAAATGCCACACTTCCCTGATAGGAAATAGCGTCTGCAGATGTCCAGGTATCGTAGCAATAGAGTTCTTATGATCCTTAAAACGCGATATCGCATCTCATTTCTATGTTTCATGGTAAGATATAAAATGATTTCCGAAGTGTTATGTATTCCTCGTCTACACTTCAAATGAATGTAAATGCGACACTTCCTTGCAAGGAAATAGCGTTTGCAAACGTCTACCTATCGTAGCAATAGAGTTCTAATGCATCTTAAAACGCGATATCGCATCTCATTTCTATATTTCATGGTAAGATATAACTTGATTTGCGAAGTGTCATGTATTCCTCGTCTACACTTCAAATGAATGTAAATGCGACACTTCCTTGCAAGGAAATAGCGTTTGCAGATGTCTATGTATCGTAGCAATAGATTTCTAATGCTTCTTAAAACGCGATTTCGCATCTCATTTCTATGTTCCATGGTAAGATATAATATGATTTGCGAAGTGTTATGCATTCCTCGTCTACGATTCAAATGAATGTAAATGCGACACTTCCTTGCAAGGAAATAGCGTTTGCAGATGTCTACGTATCGTAGCAATAGAGTTCTTATGATTCTTAAAACGCGATATCGCATCTCATTTCTATGTTTCATGGTAAGATATAATATGATTTGCGAAGTGTCATGTATTCCTCGTCTACACTTCAAATGAATGTAAATGCGACACTACCTTGCTAGGAAATAGCGTCTACAGATGTCTAGGTATCGCAGCAATAGAGTTCTAATGCTTCTTAAAACGCGATATCGCATCTCATTTCTATGTTTCATGGTAAGATATAATATGATTTGCGAAGTGTTATGTATTCCTCGTCTACACTTCAAATGAATGTGAATGCGACACTTCCTCGCTAGGAAATAGCGTTTGCAGTTGTCTACATATCGTAGCAATAGATTTCCTATGCTTCTTAAAACGCGATATCGCATCTCATTTCTATGTTTCATGGTAAGATGTAATATGATTTGCGAAGTGTCATGTATTTCTCGTCTACACTTCAAATGAATGTAAATGCCACACTTCCCTGATAAGAAATAGCGTCTGCAGATGTCCAGGTATTGTAGCAATAGAGTTCTTATGATTCTTAAAACGCGATATCGCATCTCATTTCTATGTTTCATGGTAAGATATAAAATGAATTCCGAAGTGTTATGTATTCCTCGTCTACACTTCAAATGAATGTAAATGCGACACTTCCTTGCAAGGAAATAGCGCTTGCAAACGTCTACCTATCGTAGCAATAGAGTTCTAATGCTTCTTAAAACGCGATATCGCATCTCATTTCTATATTTCATGGTAAGATATAATTTGATTTGCGAAGTGTCATGTATTCCTCGTCTATACTTCAAATGAATGTAAATGCGACACTTCCTTGCAAGGAAATAGCGTTTGCAGATGTCTATGTATCGTAGCCATAGATTTCTAATGCTTCTTAAAACGCGATTTTGCATCTCATTTCTATGTTTCATTGTAAGATATAATATGATTTGCGAAGTGTCATGTATTCCTCGTCTACACTTCAAATGAATGTAAATGCGACACTTCCTTGCAAGGAATTAGCGTTTGCAGATGTCTACGTATCGTAGCAATAGAGTTCTTATGATTTTTAAAACGCGATATCGCATCTCATTTCTATGTTTCATGGTAAGATATATTATGATTTGCGAAGTGTCATGTATTCCTCGTCTACACTTAAAATAAATGTAAATGCGACACTTCCTTGCAAGAAATTAGCGTTTGCAGATGTCTACGTATCGTAGCAATAGAGTTCTTATGATTTTTAAAACGCGATATCGCATCTCATTTCTATGTTTCATGGTAAGATATAATATGGTTTGCGAAGTGTTATGTATTCCACGTCTACACTTCAAATGAATGTAAATGCGACACTTCCTTGCAAGGAAATAGCGTTTGCAGATGTCTACGTATCGTAGCAATAGAGTTCTTATGATTCTTAAAACGCGATATCGCATCTCATTTCTATGTTTCATGGTAAGATATAATATGATTTGCGAAGTGTTATGTATTCCTCGTCTAAACTTCAAATCAATGTAAATGCGACACTTCCTTGCAAGGAAATAGCGTTTGCAGATGTCTACGTATCGTAGCAATAGTGTTCTTATGATTCTTAAAACGCGATATCGCATCTCATTTCTATGTTTCATTGTAAGGTATAATATGATTTGCGAAGTGTCATGTATTCCTCGTCTACACTTCAAATGAATGTAAATGCGACACTTCCATGCAAGGAAATAGCGTTTGCAGATGTCTACGTATCGTAGCAATAGAGTTCAAATGCTTCTTAAAACGCGATATCGCATCTCATTTCTATGTTTCATGATAAGATATAATATTCATTGCGAAGTGTTATGTATTCCTCGTCTACGATTCAAATGAATGTAAATGCGACACTTCCTTACAAGGAAATAGCGTTTGCAGATGTCTACGTATCGTAGCAATAGAGTTCTTATGATTCTTAAAACGCGATATCGCATCTCATTTCTATGTTTCATGGTAAGATATAATATGATTTGCGAAGTGTTATGTATTCCTCGTCTACACTTCAAATGAATGTAAATGCGACACTTCCTTGCAAGGAAAGAGCGTTTGCAGATGTCTACGTACCGTAGCAATAGAGTTCTTATGATTCTTAAAACGCGATATCGCATCTCATTTCT
Organism: Xylocopa sonorina; assembly: GCF_050948175.1. Taxonomy (NCBI): domain Eukaryota; kingdom Metazoa; phylum Arthropoda; class Insecta; order Hymenoptera; family Apidae; genus Xylocopa; species Xylocopa sonorina. The sequence goes on along the minus strand of NW_027490223.1, from coordinate 580,531 downwards.
ATGTTTCATGGTAAGGTATAATATGATTTGCGAAGTGTTATGTATTCCTCGTCTACACTTCAAATGAATGTAAATGCGACACTTCCTTGCAAGGAAATAGCGTTTGCAGATGTCTATGTATCGTAGCCATAGATTTCTAATGCTTCTTAAAACGCGATTTCGCATCTCATTTCTATGTTCCATGGTAAGATAATATATGATTTGCGAAGTGTTATGCATTCCTCGTCTACGATTCAAATGAATGTAAATGCGACACTTCCTTGCAAGGAAATAGCGTTTGCAGATGTCTACGTATCGTAGCAATAGAGTTCTTATGATTCTTAAAACGCGATATCGCATCTCATTTCTATGTTTCATGGTAAGATATAATATGATTTGCGAAGTGTCATGTATTCCTCGTCTACACTTCAAATGAATGTAAATGCGACACTACCTTGCTAGGAAATAGCGTCTACAGATGTCTAGGTATCGCAGCAATAGAGTTCTAATGCTTCTTAAAACGCGATATCGCATCTCATTTCTATGTTTCATGGTAAGATGTAATGTGATTTGCCAAGTGTTATGTATTCCTCGTCTACACTTCAAATGAATGTGAATGCGACACTTCCTCGCTAGGAAATAGCGTTTGCAGTTGTCTACGTATCGTAGCAATAGATTTCCTATGCTTCTTAAAACGCGATATCGCATCTCATTTCTATGTTTCATGGTAAGATGTAATATGATTTGCGAAGTGTCATGTATTTCTCGTCTACACTTCAAATAAATGTAAATGCCACACTTCCCTGATAAGAAATAGCGTCTGCAGATGTCCAGGTATTGTAGCAATAGAGTTCTTATGATTCTTAAAACGCGATATCGCATCTCATTTCTATGTTTCATGGTAAGATATAAAATGAATTCCGAAGTGTTATGTATTCCTCGTCTACACTTCAAATGAATGTAAATGCGACACTTCCTTGCAAGGAAATAGCGTTTGCAAACGTCTACCTATCGTAGCAATAGAGTTCTAATGCTTCTTAAAACGCGATATCGCATCTCATTTCTATATTTCATGGTAAGATATAATTTGATTTGCGAAGTGTCATGTATTCCTCGTCTATACTTCAAATGAATGTAAATGCGACACCTCCTTGCAAGGAAATAGCGTTTGCAGATGTCTATGTATCGTAGCAATAGATTTCTAATGCTTCTTAAAACGCGATTTTGCATCTCATTTCTATGTTTCATTGTAAGATATAATATGATATGCGAAGTGTCATGTTTTCCTCGTCTACACTTCAAATGAATGTAAATGCGACACTTCCTTGCAAGGTATTAGCGTTTGCAGATGTCTACGTATCGTAGCAATAGAGTTCTTATGATTTTTAAAACGCGATATCGCACCTCATTTCTATGTTTCATGGTAAGATATATTATGATTTGCGAAGTGTCATGTATTCCTCGTCTACACTTCAAATAAATGTAAATGCGACACTTCCTTGCAAGGAATTAGCGTTTGCAGATGTCTACGTATCGTAGCAATAGAGTTCTTATGATTTTTAAAACGCGATATCGCATCTCATTTCTATGTTTCATGGTAAGATATAATATGGTTTGCGAAGTGTTATGTATTCCACGTCTACACTTCAAATGAATGTAAATGCGACACTTCCTTGCAAGGAAATAGCGTTTGCAGATGTCTACGTATCGAAGCAATAGAGTTCAAATGTTTCTTAAAACGAGATATTGCATCTCATATCTATGTTTCATGATAAGATATAATATTCATTGCTAAGTGTTATGCATTCCTCGTCTACGATTCAAATGAATGTAAATGCGACACTTCCTTGCAAGGAAATAGCGTTTGCAGATGTCCACGTATCGTAGCAATAGAGTTCTTATGATTCTTAAAACGCGATATCGCATCTCATTTCTATGTTTCATGGTAAGATATAATATGATTTGCGAAGTGTTATGTTTTCCTCGTCTACACTTCAAATCAATGTAAATGCGACACTTCCTTGCAAGGAAATAGCGTTTGCAGATGTCTACGTATCGTAGCAATAGTGTTCTTATGATTCTTAAAACGCGATATCGCATCTCATTTCTATGTTTCATTGTAAGGTATAATATGATTTGCGAAGTGTCATGTATTCCTCGTCTACACTTCAAATGAATGTAAATGCGACACTTCCATGCAAGGAAATAGCGTTTGCAGATGTCTACGTATCGTAGCAATAGAGTTCAAATGCTTCTTAAAACGCGATATCGCATCTCATTTCTATGTTTCATGATAAGATATAATATTCATTGCGAAGTGTTATGCATTCCTCGTCTACGATTCAAATGAATGTAAATGCGACACTTCCTTGCAAGGAAATAGCGTTTGCAGATGTCTACGTATCGTAGCAATAGAGTTCTTGTGATTCTTAAAACGCGATATCGCATCTCATTTCTATGTTTCATGGTAAGATATAATATGATTTGCGAAGTGTTATGTATTCCTCGTCTACACTTCAAATGAATGTAAATGCGACACTTCCTTGCAAGGAAATAGCGTTTGCAGATGTCTACGTATCGTAGCAATAGATTTCTAATGCTTCTTAAAACGTGATATCGCATCTCATTTCTACGTTTCATGGTAAGATATAATATGATTTGCGAAGTGTCATGTATTCCTCGTCTACACTTCAAATGAATGTAGATGCGACACTTCCTTGTAAGGAAATAGCGTTTGCAGATGTCAACCTATCGTAGCAATAGAGTTCTAATGCTTCTTAAAACGCGATATCTCATCTCATTTCTATGTTTCATGGTAAGATATAATATGATTTGCGAAGTGTCATGTATTCCTCGTCTACACTTCAAATGAATGTGAATGCGACACTTCCTTGCAAGGAAATGGCGTTTGCGAATGTCTACCTATCGTAGCAATAGTGTTCTAATGCTTCTTAAAACGCGGTATCGCATCTCATTTCTATGTTTCATGGTAAGATATAATATGATTTGCGAAGTGTCATGTATTCCTCGTCTACACTTCAAATGAATGTGAATGCGACACTTCCTTGCAAGGAAATAGCGTTTGCGAATGTCTACCTATCGTAGCAATAGTGTTCTAATGCTCCTTAAAACGCGGTATCGCATCTCATTTCTATGTTTCATGGTAAGATATATTATGATTTGCGAAGTGTTATGTATTCCTCGTCTACACTTCAAATGAATGTAAATGCGACACTTACTTGCAAGGAAATAGCGTTTGCAGATGTCTACGTATCGTAGCAATAGAGTTCTTATGATTCTTAAAACGCGATATCGCATCTCATTTCTATGTTTCATGGTAAGATATATTATGATTTGCGAAGTGTTATGTATTCCCCGTCTACACTTCAAATGAATGTAAATGCGACACTTACTTGCAAGGAAATAGCGTTTGCAGATGTCTACGTATCGTAGCAATAGAGTTCTTATGATTCTTAAAACGCGATATCGCATCTCATTTCTATGTTTCATGATAAGATATAATATTCATTGCGAAGTGTTATGCATTCCTCGTCTACGATTCAAATGAATGTAAATGCGACACATCCTTGCAAGGAAATAGCGTTTGCAGATGTCTACGTATCGTAGCAATAGAGTTCTTATGATTCTTAAAACGCGATATCGCATCTCATTTCTATGTTTCATGGTAAGATATAATATGATTTGCGAAGTGTTATGTATTCCTCGTCTACACTTCAAATGAATGTAAATGCGACACTTCCTTGCAAGGAAATAGCGTTTGCGAATGTCTACCTATCATAGCAATAGTGTTCTAATGCTTCTTAAAACGCGATATCGCATCTCATCTCTATGTTTCATGGTAAGATATAATATGATTTGCGAAGTGTTATGTATTCCTCGTCTACACTTCAAATGAATGTAAATGCGACACTTCCTTGCAAGGAAATAGCGTTTGCAGATGTCTACGTACCGAAGCAACAGAGTTCAAATGCTTCCTAAAACGAGATATTGCATCTCATATCTATGTTTCATGATAAGATATAATATTCATTGCGAAGTGTTATGCATTCCTCGTCTACGATTCAAATGAATGTAAATGCGACACTTCCTTGCAAGGAAATAGCGTTTGCAGATGTCTACGTATCGTAGCAATAGAGTTCTTATGATTCTTAAAACGCGATATCGCATCTCATTTCTATGTTTCATGGTAAGATATAATATGATTTGCGAAGTGTTATGTATTCCTCGTCTACACTTCAAATGAATGTAAATGCGACACTTCCTTGCAAGGAAATAGCGTTTGCAGATGTCTACGTATCGTAGCAATAGATTTCTTATGATTCTTAAAACGCGATAACGCATCTCATTTCTATGTTTCATGGTAAGATATAATATTCATTGCGATGTGTTATGCATACCTCGTCTACGATTGAAATGAATGTAAATGCGACACATCCTTGCAAGGAAATAGCGTTTGCAGATGTCTACGTATCGTAGCAATAGAGTTCAAATGCTTCTTAAAACGCGATATCGCATCTCATTTCTATGTTTCATGATAAGATATAATATTCATTGCGAAGTGTTATGTATTCCTCGTCTACACTTCAAATGAATGTAAATGCGACACTTCCTTGCAAGGAAATAGCGTTTGCAGATGTCTACGTATCGTAGCAATAGAGTTCAAATGCTTCTTAAAACGCGATATCGCATCTCATTTCTATGTTTCATGATAAGATATAATATTCATTGCGAAGTGTTATGCATTCCTCGTCTACGATTCAAATGAATGTAAATGCGACACTTCCTTGCAAGGAAATAGCGTTTGCAGATGTCTACGTATCGTAGCAATAGAGTTCTTATGATTCTTAAAACGCGATATCGCATCTCATTTCTATGTTTCATGGTAAGATATAATATGATTTGCGAAGTGTTATGTATTCCTCGTCTACACTTCAAATGAATGTAAATGCGACACTTCCTTGCAAGGAAATAGCGTTTGCGAATGTCTACCTATCATAGCAATAGTGTTCTAATGCTTCTTAAAACGAGATATTGCATCTCATCTCTATGTTTCATGGTAAGATATAATATGATTTGCGAAGTGTTATGTATTCCTCGTCTACACTTCAAATGAATGTAAATGCGACACTTCCTTGCAAGGAAATAGCGATTGCAGATGTCTACGAATCGAAGCAATAGAGTTCAAATGCTTCTTAAAACGCGATATCGCATCTCATTTCTATGTTTCATGATAAGATATAATATTCATTGCGAAGTGTTATGCATTCCTCGTCTACGATTCAAATGAATGTAAATGCGACACTTCCTTGCAAGGAAATAGCGTTTGCAGATGTCTACGTATCGTAGCAATAGAGTTCTTATGATTCTTAAAACGCGATATCGCATCTCATTTCTATGTTTCATGGTAAGATATAATATGATTTGCGAAGTGTTATGTATTCCTCGTCTACACTTCAAATGAATGTAAATGCGACACTTCCTTGCAAGGAAATAGCGTTTGCGAATGTCTACCTATCATAGCAATAGTGTTCTAATGCTTCTTAAAACACGATATCGCATCTCATTTCTATGTTTCATGGTAAGATATAATATGATTTGCGAAGTGTTATGTATTCCTCGTCTACACTTCAAATGAATGTAAATGCGACACTTCCTTGCAAGGAAATAGCGTTTGCGAATGTCTACCTATCATAGCAATAGTGTTCTAATGCTTCTTAAAACGCGATATCGCATCTCATCTCTATGTTTCACGGTAAGATATAATATGATTTGCGAAGTGTTATGTATTCCTCGTCTACACTTCAAACGAATGTAAATGCGACACTTCCTTGCAAGGAAATAGCGATTGCAGATGTCTACGAATCGAAGCAATAGAGTTCAAATGCTTCTTAAAACGCGATATCGCATCTCATTTCTATGTTTCATGGTAAGATATATTATGATTTGCGAAGTGTTATGTATTCCTCGTCTACACTTCAAATGAATGTAAATGCGACACTTCCTTGCAAGGAAATAGCGTTTGCAGATGTCTACGTATCGTAGCAATAGAGTTCTTATGATTCTTAAAACGCGATATCGCATCTCATTTCTATGTTTCATGGTAAGATATAATATGATTTGCGAAGTGTTATGTATTCCTCGTCTACACTTCAAATGAATGTAAATGCGACACTTCCTTGCAAGGAAATAGCGTTTGCGAATGTCTACCTATCATAGCAATAGTGTTCTAATGCTTCTTAAAACACGATATCGCATCTCATTTCTATGTTTCATGGTAAGATATAATATGATTTGCGAAGTGTTATGTATTCCTCGTCTACACTTCAAATGAATGTAAATGCGACACTTCCTTGCAAGGAAATAGCGTTTGCGAATGTCTACCTATCATAGCAATAGTGTTCTAATGCTTCTTAAAACGAGATATTGCATCTCATCTCTATGTTTCATGGTAAGATATAATATGATTTGCGAAGTGTTATGTATTCCTCGTCTACACTTCAAATGAATGTAAATGCGACACTTCCTTGCAAGGAAATAGCGATTGCAGATGTCTACGAATCGAAGCAATAGAGTTCAAATGCTTCTTAAAACGCGATATCGCATCTCATTTCTATGTTTCATGATAAGATATAATATTCATTGCGAAGTGTTATGCATTCCTCGTCTACGATTCAAATGAATGTAAATGCGACACTTCCTTGCAAGGAAATAGCGTTTGCAGATGTCTACGTATCGTAGCAATAGAGTTCTTATGATTCTTAAAACGCGATATCGCATCTCATTTCTATGTTTCATGGTAAGATATAATATGATTTGCGAAGTGTTATGTATTCCTCGTCTACACTTCAAATGAATGTAAATGCGACACTTCCTTGCAAGGAAATAGCGTTTGCGAATGTCTACCTATCATAGCAATAGTGTTCTAATGCTTCTTAAAACACGATATCGCATCTCATTTCTATGTTTCATGGTAAGATATAATATGATTTGCGAAGTGTTATGTATTCCTCGTCTACACTTCAAATGAATGTAAATGCGACACTTCCTTGCAAGGAAATAGCGTTTGCGAATGTCTACCTATCATAGCAATAGTGTTCTAATGCTTCTTAAAACGCGATATCGCATCTCATCTCTATGTTTCACGGTAAGATATAATATGATTTGCGAAGTGTTATGTATTCCTCGTCTACACTTCAAACGAATGTAAATGCGACACTTCCTTGCAAGGAAATAGCGATTGCAGATGTCTACGAATCGAAGCAATAGAGTTCAAATGCTTCTTAAAACGCGATATCGCATCTCATTTCTATGTTTCATGGTAAGATATATTATGATTTGCGAAGTGTTATGTATTCCTCGTCTACACTTCAAATGAATGTAAATGCGACACTTCCTTGCAAGGAAATAGCGTTTGCAGATGTCTACGTATCGTAGCAATAGAGTTCTTATGATTCTTAAAACGCGATATCGCATCTCATTTCTATGTTTCATGGTAAGATATAATATGATTTGCGAAGTGTTATGTATTCCTCGTCTACACTTCAAATGAATGTAAATGCGACACTTCCTTGCAAGGAAATAGCGTTTGCGAATGTCTACCTATCATAGCAATAGTGTTCTAATGCTTCTTAAAACACGATATCGCATCTCATTTCTATGTTTCATGGTAAGATATAATATGATTTGCGAAGTGTTATGTATTCCTCGTCTACACTTCAAATGAATGTAAATGCGACACTTCCTTGCAAGGAAATAGCGTTTGCGAATGTCTACCTATCATAGCAATAGTGTTCTAATGCTTCTTAAAACGCGATATCGCATCTCATCTCTATGTTTCACGGTAAGATATAATATGATTTGCGAAGTGTTATGTATTCCTCGTCTACACTTCAAACGAATGTAAATGCGACACTTCCTTGCAAGGAAATAGCGATTGCAGATGTCTACGAATCGAAGCAATAGAGTTCAAATGCTTCTTAAAACGCGATATCGCATCTCATTTCTATGTTTCATGGTAAGATATATTATGATTTGCGAAGTGTTATGTATTCCTCGTCTACACTTCAAATGAATGTAAATGCGACACTTCCTTGCAAGGAAATAGCGTTTACAGATGTCTACGTATCGTAGCAATAGAGTTTTTATGATTCTTAAAACGCGATATCACATCTCATTTCTATGTTTCCTGGTAAGATATAATGTGATTTGCGAAGTGTTATGTATTCCTCGTCTACACTTCAAATGAATGTGAATGCGACACTTCCTTGCAAGGAAATAGCGTTTGCAGATGTCTACGTATCGTAGCAATAGAGTTCTTATGATTCTTAAAACGCGATATCGCATCTCATTTCTATGTTTCATGGTAAGATATAATATGATTTGCGAAGTGTTATGTATTCCTCGTCTACACTTCAAATGAATGTAAATGCGACACTTCCTTGCAAGGAAATAGCGTTTGCGAATGTCTACCTATCATAGCAATAGTGTTCTAATGCTTCTTAAAACGCGATATCGCATCTCATCTCTATGTTTCATGGTAAGATATAATATGATTTGCGAAGTGTTATGTATTCCTCGTCTACACTTCAAATGAATGTAAATGCGACACTTCCTTGCAAGGAAATAGCGTTTGCAGATGTCTACGTATCGAAGCAATAGAGTTCAAATGCTTCTTAAAACGAGATATTGCATCTCATATCTATGTTTCATGATAAGATATAATATTCATTGCGAAGTGTTATGCATTCCTCGTCTACGATTCAAATGAATGTAAATGCGACACTTCCTTGCAAGGAAATAGCGTTTGCGAATGTCTACCTATCATAGCAATAGTGTTCTAATGCTTCTTAAAACGCGATATCGCATCTCATCTCTATGTATCATGGTAAGATATAATATGATTTGCGAAGTGTTATGTATTCCTCGTCTACACTTCAAATGAATGTAAATGCGACACTTCCTTGCAAGGAAATAGCGTTTGCGAATGTCTACCTATCATAGCAATAGTGTTCTAATGCTTCTTAAAACGCGATATCGCATCTCATCTCTATGTTTCATGGTAAGATATAATATGATTTGCGAAGTGTTATGTATTCCTCGTCTACACTTCAAATGAATGTAAATGCGACACTTCCTTGCAAGGAAATAGCGATTGCAGATGTCTACGAATCGAAGCAATAGAGTTCAAATGCTTCTTAAAACGCGATATCGCATCTCATTTCTATGTTTCATGATAAGATATAATATTCATTGCGAAGTGTTATGCATTCCTCGTCTACGATTCAAATGAATGTAAATGCGACACTTCCTTGCAAGGAAATAGCGTTTGCAGATGTCTACGTATCGTAGCAATAGAGTTCTTATGATTCTTAAAACGCGATATCGCATCTCATTTCTATGTTTCATGGTAAGATATAATATGATTTGCGAAGTGTTATGTATTCCTCGTCTACACTTCAAATGAATGTAAATGCGACACTTCCTTGCAAGGAAATAGCGTTTGCGAATGTCTACCTATCATAGCAATAGTGTTCTAATGCTTCTTAAAACACGATATCGCATCTCATTTCTATGTTTCATGGTAAGATATAATATGATTTGCGAAGTGTTATGTATTCCTCGTCTACACTTCAAATGAATGTGAATGCGAAACTTCCTCGCTAGGAAATAGCGTTTGCAGATGTCTACGTATCGAAGCTATAGGTTTCTATTGCATCTTAAAACGCGATATCGCATCTCATTTCTATGTTTCATGGTAAGATATAATATGAATTGCGAAGTGTTATGTATTCCTCGTCTACACTTCAAATGAATGTAAATGCGACACTTCCTTGTCAGGCAATAGCGTTTGCAGATGTCTACCTATCGTAGCAATAGAGTTCTAATGCTTCTTAAAACGCGATATCGCATCTCATTTCTATGTTTCATGGTAAGATATAATATGATTTGCGAAGTGTCATGTATTCCTCGCCTACACTTCAAATGAATGTAAATGCGACAGTTCCGTGGTAGGAAATAGCGTTTGCAGATGTCTAGCTATCGTAGCAATAGAGTTCTAATGCTTCTTAAAACGCGATATCGCATCTCATTTCTATGTTTCATGGTAAGATATAATATGATTTGCGAAGTGTTATGTATTCCTCGTCTACACTTCAAATGAATGTAAATGCGACACTTCCTTGCAAGGCAATAGCGTTTGCAGATGTCTACGTATCGTAGCAATAGAGTTCTTATGATTCTTAAAACGCGATATCGCATCTCATTTCTATGTTTCATGGTAAGGTATAATATGATTTGCGAAGTGTTATGTATTCCTCGTCTACACTTCAAATGAATGTTAATGCGACACTTCTTTGTAAGGGAATAGCGTTTGAAGATGTCTACCTATCGCAGCAATAGATTTGTAATGCTTCTTAAAACGCGATATCGCATCTCATTTCTATGTTTCATGGTAAGATATAATATGATTTGCGATGTGTCATGTATTCCTCGTCTACACTTCAAGTGAATGTAAATGCGACACTTACTTGCAAGGAATTAGCGATGCAGGTGTCTAGGTATCGTAGCAATAGAGTTCTAATTCTTCTTAAAACGCGATATCGCATCTCATTTTTATGTTTCATGGTAAGATATAATATGATTTGCGAAGTGTTATGTATTCCTCGTCTACACTTCAAATGAATGTAAATGCGACACTTCCTTGCAAGGAAATAGCGTTTGCAGATGTCTACGCATCGTAGCAATAGAGTTCTTATGATTCTTAAAACGCGATATCGCATCTCATTTCTATGTTTCATGGTAAGGTATAATATGATTTGCGAAGTGTTATGTATTCCTCGTCTGCACTTCAAATGAATGTAAATGCGACACTTCCTTGCAAGGAAATAGCGTTTGCGAATGTCTACCTATCGTAGCAATAGTGTTCTAATGCTTCTTAAAACGCGGTATCGCATCTCATTTCTATGTTTCATGGTAAGATATATTATGATTTGCGAAGTGTTATGTATTCCTAGTCTACACATCAAATGAATGTAATTGCGACACTTCCTTGCAAGGAAATAGCGTTTGCAGATGTCTACGTATCGTAGCAATAGAGTTCTTATGATTCTTAAAACGCGATATCGCATCTCATTTCTATGTTACATGGTAAGATATAATATGATTTGCGAAGTGTCATGTATTCCTCGTCTACACTTCAAATGAATGTGAATGCGACACTTCCTTGCAAGGAAATAGCGTTTGCGAATGTCTACCTATCGTAGCAATAGTGTTCTAATGCTTCTTAAAACGCGGTATCGCATCTCATTTCTATGTTTCATGGTAAGATATATTATGATTTGCGAAGTGTTATGTATTCCTCGTCTACACTTCAAATGAATGTAAATGCGACACTTACTTGCAAGGAAATAGCGTTTGCAGATGTCTACGTATCGTAGCAATAGAGTTCTTATGATTCTTAAAACGCGATATCGCATCTCATTTCTATGTTTCATGGTAAGATATATTATGATCTGCGAAGTGTTATGTATTCCTCGTCTACACTTCAAATGAATGTAAATGCGACACTTACTTGCAAGGAAATAGCGTTTGCAGATGTCTACGTATCGTAGCAATAGAGTTCTTATGATTCTTAAAACGCGATATCGCATCTCATTTCTATGTTTCATGGTAAGATATAATATGATTTGCGAAGTGTTATGTATTCCTCGTCTACACTTCAAATGAATGTAAATGCGACACTTCCTTGCAAGGAAATAGCGTTTGCAGATGTCTATGTATCGTAGCAATAGATTTCTAATGCTTCTTAAAACGTGATATCGCATCTCATTTCTATGTTTCATGGTAAGATATAATATGATTTGCGAAGTGTCATGTATTCCTCGTCTACACTTCAAATGAATGTAAATGCGACACTTCCTTGTAAGGAAATAGCGTTTGCAGATGTCAACCTATCGTAGCAATAGAGTTCTAATGCTCCTTAAAACGCGATATCTCATCTCATTTCTATGTTTCATGGTAAGATATAATATGATTTGCGAAGTGTCATGTATTCCTCGTCTACACTTCAAATGAATGTGAATGCGACACTTCCTTGCAAGGAAATAGCGTTTGCGAATGTCTACCTATCGTAGCAATAGTGTTCTAATGCTTCTTAAAACGCGGTATCGCATCTCATTTCTATGTTTCATGGTAAGATATATTATGATTTGCGAAGTGTTATGTATTCCTCGTCTACACATCAAATGAATGTAATTGCGACACTTCCTTGCAAGGAAATAGCGTTTGCAGATGTCTACGTATCGAAGAAATAGAGTTCAAATGCTTCTTAAAACGAGATATTGCATCTCATATCTATGTTTCATGATAAGATATAATATTCATTGCTAAGTGTTATGCATTCCTCGTCTACGATTCACATGAATGTAAATGCGACACATCCTTGCAAGGAAATAGCGTTTGCAGATGTCTACGTATCGTAGCAATAGAGTTCTTATGATTCTTAAAACGCGATATCGCATCTCATTTCTATGTTTCATGGTAAGATATAATATGATTTGCGAAGTGTCATGTATTCCTCGTCTACACTTCAAATGAATGTGAATGCGACACTTCCTTGCAAGGAAATAGCGTTTGCGAATGTCTACCTATCGTAGCAATAGTGTTCTAATGCTTCTTAAAACGCGGTATCGCATCTCATTTCTATGTTTCATGGTAAGATATATTATGATTTGCGAAGTGTTATGTATTCCTCGTCTACACTTCAAATGAATGTAAATGCGACACTTACTTGCAAGGAAATAGCGTTTGCAGATGTCTACGTATCGTAGCAATAGAGTTCTTATGATTCTTAAAACGCGATATCGCATCTCATTTCTATGTTTCATGGTAAGATATATTATGATTTGCGAAGTGTTATGTATTCCTCGTCTACACTTCAAATGAATGTGAATGCGACACTTCCTTGCAAGGAAATAGCGTTTGCGAATGTCTACCTATCGTAGCAATAGTGTTCTAATGCTTCTTAAAACGCGGTATCGCATCTCATTTCTATGTTTCATGGTAAGATATATTATGATTTGCGAAGTGTTATGTATTCCTCGTCTACACTTCAAATGAATGTAAATGCGACACTTACTTGCAAGGAAATAGCGTCTGCAGATGTCTACGTATCGTAGCAATAGAGTTCTTATGATTCTTAAAACGCGATATCGCATCTCATTTCTATGTTTCATGGTAAGATATAATATGATTTGCGAAATGTTATGTATTCCTCGTCTATACTTCAAATGAATGTAAATGCGACACTTCCTTGCAAGGAAATAGCGTTTGCAGATGTCTACGTATCGTAGCAATAGAGTTCAAATGCTTCTTAAAACGCGATATCGCATCTCATTTCTATGTTTCATGATAAGATATAATATTCATTGCGAAGTGTTATGCATTCCTCGTCTACGATTCAAATGAATGTAAATGCGACACTTCCTTGCAAGGAAATAGCGTTTGCAAATGTCTACGTATCGTAGCAATAGAGTTCTTATGATCCTTAGAACGCGATATCGCATCTCATTTCTATGTTTCATGGTAAGATATAATATGATTTGCGAAGTGTTATGTATTCCTCGTCTACACTTCAAATGAATGTAAATGCGACACTTCCTTGCAAGGAAATAGCGTTTGCGAATGTCTACCTATCATAGCAATAGTGTTCTAATGCTTCTTAAAACGCGGTATCGCATCTCATTTCTATGTTTCATGGTAAGATATAATATGATTTGCGAAGTGTCATGTATTCCTCGTCTACACTTCAAATGAATGTGAATGCGACACTTCCTTGCAAGGAAATAGCGTTTGCGAATGTCTACCTATCGTAGCAATAGTGTTCTAATGCTTCTTAAAACGCGGTATCGCATCTCATTTCTATGTTTCATGGTAAGATATATTATGATTTGCGAAGTGTTATGTATTCCTCGTCTACACTTCAAATGAATGTAAATGCGACACTTCCTTGCAAGGAAATAGCGTTTGCAGATGTCTACGTATCGAAGCAATAGAGTTCAAATGCTTCTTAAAACGAGATATTGCATCTCATATCTATGTTTCATGATAAGATATAATATTCATTGCTAAGTGTTATGCATTCCTCGTCTACGATTCATATGAATGTAAATGCGACACATCCTTGCAAGGAAATAGCGTTTGCAGATGTCTACGTATCGTAGCAATAGAGTTCTTATGATTCTTAAAACGCGATATCGCATCTCATTTCTATGTTTCATGGTAAGATATAATATGATTTGCGAAGTGTCATGTATTCCTCGTCTACACTTCAAATGAATGTGAATGCGACACTTCCTTGCAAGGAAATAGCGTTTGCAGATGTCTACGTATCGTAGCAATAGAGTTCTTATGATTCTTAAAACGCGATATCGCATCTCATTTCTATGTTTCATGATAAGATATAATATTCATTGCGAAGTGTTATGCATTCCTCGTCTACGATTCAAATGAATGTAAATGCGACACATCCTTGCAAGGAAATAGCGTTTGCAGATGTCTACGTATCGTAGCAATAGAGTTCTTATGATTCTTAAAACGCGATATCGCATCTCATTTCTATGTTTCATGGTAAGATATAATATGGTTTGCGAAGTGTTATGTATTCCTCGTCTACACTTCAAATGAATGTAAATGCGACACTTCCTTGCAAGGAAATAGCGTTTGCGAATGTCTACCTATCATAGCAATAGTGTTCTAATGCTTCTTAAAACGCGATATCGCATCTCATCTCTATGTTTCATGGTAAGATATAATATGATTTGCGAAGTGTTATGTATTCCTCGTCTACACTTCAAATGAATGTAAATGCGACACTTCCTTGCAAGGAAATAGCGTTTGCAGATGTCTACGTATCGAAGCAATAGATTTCAAATGCTTCTTAAAACGAGATATTGCATCTCATATCTATGTTTCATGATAAGATATAATATTCATTGCGAAGTGTTATGCATTCCTCGTCTACGATTCAAATGAATGTAAATGCGACAATTCCTTGCAAGGAAATAGCGTTTGCAGATGTCTACGTATCGTAGCAATAGAGTTCTTATGATTCTTAAAACGCGATATCGCATCTCATTTCTATGTTTCATGGTAAGATATAATATGATTTGCGAAGTGTTATGTATTCCTCGTCTACACTTCAAATGAATGTAAATGCGACACTTCCTTGCAAGGAAATAGCGTTTGCAGATGTCTATGTATCGTAGCAATAGATTTCTAATGCTTCTTAAAACGTGATATCGCATCTCATTTCTATGTTTCATGGTAAGATATAATATGATTTGCGAAGTGTCATGTATTCCTCGTCTACACTTCAAATGAATGTAAATGCGACACTTCCTTGTAAGGAAATAGCGTTTGCAGATGTCAACCTATCGTAGCAATAGAGTTCTAATGCTTCTTAAAACGCGATATCTCATCTCATTTCTATGTTTCATGGTAAGATATAATATGATTTGCGAAGTGTCATGTATTCCTCGTCTACACTTCAAATGAATGTGAATGCGACACTTCCTTGCAAGGAAATAGCGTTTGCGAATGTCTACCTATCGTAGCAATAGTGTTCTAATGCTTCTTAAAACGCGGTATCGCATCTCATTTCTATGTTTCATGGTAAGATATATTATGATTTGCGAAGTGTTATGTATTCCTCGTCTACACTTCAAATGAATGTAAATGCGACACTTACTTGCAAGGAAATAGCGTCTGCAGATGTCTACGTATCGTAGCAATAGAGTTCTTATGATTCTTAAAACGCGATATCGCATCTCATTTCTATGTTTCATGGTAAGATATAATATGATTTGCGAAGTGTTATGTATTCCTCGTCTACACTTCAAATGAATGTAAATGCGACACTTCCTTGCAAGGAAATAGCGTTTGCAGATGTCTACGTATCGTAGCAATAGAGTTCAAATGCTTCTTAAAACGCGATATCGCATCTCATTTCTATGTTTCATGATAAGATATAATATTCATTGCGAAGTGTTATGCATTCGTCGTCTACGATTCAAATGAATGTAAATGCGACACTTCCTTGCAAGGAAATAGCGTTTGCAGATGTCTACGTATCGTAGCAATAGAGTTCTTATGATCCTTAAAACGCGATATCGCATCTCATTTCTATGTTTCATCGTAAGATATAATATGATTTGCGAAGTGTTATGTATTCCTCGTCAACACTTCAAATGAATGTAAATGCGACACTTCCTTGCAAGGAAATAGCGTTTGCGAATGTCTACCTATCATAGCAATAGTGTTCTAATGCTTCTTAAAACGCGATATCGCATCTCATCTCTACGTTTCATGGTAAGATATAATATGATTTGCGAAGTGTTATGTATTCCTCGTCTACACTTCAAATGAATGTAAATGCGACACTTCCTTGCAAGGAAATAGCGTTTGCAGATGTCTACGTATCGTAGCAATAGAGTTCTTATGATTCTTAAAACGCGATATCGCATCTCATTTCTATGTTTCATGGTAAGATATAATATGATTTGCGAAGTGTTATGTATTCCTCGTCTACACTTCAAATGAATGTGAATGCGAAACTTCCTCGCTAGGAAATAGCGTTTGCAGATGTCTACGTATCGAAGCTATAGGTTTCTATTGCATCTTAAAACGCGATATCGCATCTCATTTCTATGTTTCATGGTAAGATATAATATGAATTGCGAAGTGTTATGTATTCCTCGTCTACACTTCAAATGAATGTTAATGCGACACTTCTTTGTAAGGGAATAGCGTTTGCAGATGTCTACCTATCGCAGCAATAGATTTGTAATGCTTCTTAAAACGCGATATCGCATCTCATTTCTATGTTTCATGGTAAGATATAATATGATTTGCGAAGTGTCATGTATTCCTCGTCTACACTTCAAATGAATGTGAATGCGACACTTCCTTGCAAGGAAATAGCGTTTGCGAATGTCTACCTATCGTAGCAATAGTGTTCTAATGCTTCTTAAAACGCGGTATCGCATCTCATTTCTATGTTTCATGGTAAGATATATTATGGTTTGCGAAGTGTTATGTATTCCTCGTCTACACTTCAAATGAATGTAAATGCGACACTTACTTGCAAGGAAATAGCGTTTGCAGATGTCTACGTATCGTAGCAATAGAGTTCTTATGATTCTTAAAACGCGATATCGCATCTCATTTCTATGTTTCATGATAAGATATAATATTCATTGCGAAGTGTTATGCATTCCTCGTCTACGATTCAAATGAATGTAAATGCGACACATCCTTGCAAGGAAATAGCGTTTGCAGATGTCTATGTATCGTAGCAATAGGTTTCTAATGCTTCTTAAAACGTGATATCGCATCTCATTTCTATGTTTCATGGTAAGATATAATATGATTTGCGAAGTGTCATGTATTCCTCGTCTACACTTCAAATGAATGTAAATGCGACACTTCCTTGTAAGGAAATAGCGTTTGCAGATGTCAACCTATCGTAGCAATAGAGTTCTAATGCTTCTTAAAACGCGATATCTCATCTCATTTCTATGTTTCATGGTAAGATATAATATGATTTGCGAAGTGTCATGTATTCCTCGTCTACACTTCAAATGAATGTGAATGCGACACTTCCTTGCAAGGAAATAGCGTTTGCGAATGTCTACCTATCGTAGCAATAGTGTTCTAATGCTTCTTAAAACGCGGTATCGCATCTCATTTCTATGTTTCATGGTAAGATATATTATGATTTGCGAAGTGTTATGTATTCCTCGTCTACACTTCAAATGAATGTAAATGCGACACTTACTTGCAAGGAAATAGCGTCTGCAGATGTCTACGTATCGTAGCAATAGAGTTCTTATGATTCTTAAAACGCGATATCGCATCTCATTTCTATGTTTCATGGTAAGATATAATATGATTTGCGAAGTGTTATGTATTCCTCGTCTACACTTCAAATGAATGTAAATGCGACACTTCCTTGCAAGGAAATAGCGTTTGCAGATGTCTACGTATCGTAGCAATAGAGTTCAAATGCTTCTTAAAACGCGATATCGCATCTCATTTCTATGTTTCATGATAAGATATAATATTCATTGCGAAGTGTTATGCATTCCTCGTCTACGATTCAAATGAATGTAAATGCGACACTTCCTTGCAAGGAAATAGCGTTTGCAGATGTCTACGTATCGTAGCAATAGAATTCTTATGATCCTTAAAACGCGATATCGCATCTCATTTCTATGTTTCATGGTAAGATATAATATGATTTGCGAAGTGTCATGTATTCCTCGTCTACACTTCAAATGAATGTGAATGCGACACTTCCTTGCAAGGAAATAGCGTTTGCGAATGTCTACCTATCGTAGCAATAGTGTTCTAATGCTTCTTAAAACGCGGTATCGCATCTCATTTCTATGTTTCATGGTAAGATATATTATGGTTTGCGAAGTGTTATGTATTCCTCGTCTACACTTCAAATGAATGTAAATGCGACACTTACTTGCAAGGAAATAGCGTTTGCAGATGTCTACGTATCGTAGCAATAGAGTTCTTATGATTCTTAAAACGCGATATCGCATCTCATTTCTATGTTTCATGGTAAGATATATTATGATTTGCGAAGTGTTATGTATTCCTCGTCTACACTTCAAATGAATGTAAATGCGACACTTACTTGCAAGGAAATAGCGTTTGCAGATGTCTACGTATCGTAGCAATAGAGTTCTTATGATTCTTAAAACGCGATATCGCATCTCATTTCTATGTTTCATGATAAGATATAATATTCATTGCGAAGTGTTATGCATTCCTCGTCTACGATTCAAATGAATGTAAATGCGACACATCCTTGCAAGGAAATAGCGTTTGCAGATGTCTACGTATCGTAGCAATAGAGTTCTTATGATTCTTAAAACGCGATATCGCATCTCATTTCTATGTTTCATGGTAAGATATAATATGATTTGCGAAGTGTTATGTATTCCTCGTCTACACTTCAAATGAATGTAAATGCGACACTTCCTTGCAAGGAAATAGCGTTTGCGAATGTCTACCTATCATAGCAATAGTGTTCTAATGCTTCTTAAAACGCGATATCGCATCTCATCTCTATGTTTCATGGTAAGATATAATATGATTTGCGAAGTGTTATGTATTCCTCGTCTACAAATCAAATGAATGTAAATGCGACACTTCCTTGCAAGGAAATAGCGTTTGCAGATGTCTACGTATCGAAGCAATAGATTTCAAATGCTTCTTAAAACGAGATATTGCATCTCATATCTATGTTTCATGATAAGATATAATATTCATTGCGAAGTGTTATGCATTCCTCGTCTACGATTCAAATGAATGTAAATGCGACAATTCCTTGCAAGGAAATAGCGTTTGCAGATGTCTACGTATCGTAGCAATAGAGTTCTTATGATTCTTAAAACGCGATATCGCATCTCATTTCTATGTTTCATGGTAAGATATAATATGATTTGCGAAGTGTTATGTATTCCTCGTCTACACTTCAAATGAATGTAAATGCGACACTTCCTTGCAAGGAAATAGCGTTTGCAGATGTCTATGTATCGTAGCAATAGATTTCTAATGCTTCTTAAAACGTGATATCGCATCTCATTTCTATGTTTCATGGTAAGATATAATATGATTTGCGAAGTGTCATGTATTCCTCGTCTACACTTCAAATGAATGTAAATGCGACACTTCCTTGTAAGGAAATAGCGTTTGCAGATGTCAACCTATCGTAGCAATAGAGTTCTAATGCTTCTTAAAACGCGATATCTCATCTCATTTCTATGTTTCATGGTAAGATATAATATGATTTGCGAAGTGTCATGTATTCCTCGTCTACACTTCAAATGAATGTGAATGCGACACTTCCTTGCAAGGAAATAGCGTTTGCGAATGTCTACCTATCGTAGCAATAGTGTTCTAATGCTTCTTAAAACGCGGTATCGCATCTCATTTCTATGTTTCATGGTAAGATATATTATGATTTGCGAAGTGTTATGTATTCCTCGTCTACACTTCAAATGAATGTAAATGCGACACTTACTTGCAAGGAAATAGCGTCTGCAGATGTCTACGTATCGTAGCAATAGAGTTCTTATGATTCTTAAAACGCGATATCGCATCTCATTTCTATGTTTCATGGTAAGATATAATATGATTTGCGAAGTGTTATGTATTCCTCGTCTACACTTCAAATGAATGTAAATGCGACAATTCCTTGCAAGGA
The DNA here is from genome assembly GCF_050948175.1 of Xylocopa sonorina. Classification (NCBI taxonomy): domain Eukaryota; kingdom Metazoa; phylum Arthropoda; class Insecta; order Hymenoptera; family Apidae; genus Xylocopa; species Xylocopa sonorina. The sequence goes on along the minus strand of NW_027490223.1, from coordinate 560,253 downwards.
AATAGCGTTTGCAGATGTCTACGTATCGTAGCAATAGAGTTCAAATGCTTCTTAAAACGCGATATCGCATCTCATTTCTATGTTTCATGATAAGATATAATATTCATTGCGAAGTGTTATGCATTCCTCGTCTACGATTCAAATGAATGTAAATGCGACACTTCCTTGCAAGGAAATAGCGTTTGCAGATGTCTACGTATCGTAGCAATAGAGTTCTTATGATCCTTAAAACGCGAAATCGCATCTCATTTCTATGTTTCATGGTAAGATATAATATGATTTGCGAAGTGTTATGTATTCCTCGTCTACACTTCAAGTGAATGTAAATGCGACACTTCCTTGCAAGGAAATAGCGTTTGCGAATGTCTACCTATCATAGCAATAGAGTTCTAATGCTTCTTAAAACGCGATATCTCATCTCATTTCTATGTTTCATGGTAAGATATAATATGATTTGCGAAGTGTCATGTATTCCTCGTCTACACTTCAGATGAATGTAAATGCGACACTTCCTTGCAAGGAAATAGCGTTTGCAGATGTCTACGTGTCGAAGCAATAGGGTTCAAATGCTTCTTAAAACGCGATATCGCATCTCATTTCTATGTTTCATGGTAAGATATATTATGATTTGCGAAGTGTTATGTATTCCTCGTCTACACTTCAAATGAATGTGAATGCGAAACTTCCTCGCTAGGAAATAGCGTTTGCAGATGTCTACGTATCGTAGCAATAGATTTCTAATGCTTCTTAAAACGCGATATCGCATCTCATTTCTATGTTTCATGGTAAGATATAATATGAATTGCGAAGTGTCATGTATACCTCGTCTACACTTCAAATGAATGTAAATGCGACACTTCCATGCAAGGAAATAGCGTTTGCGAATGTCTATCTATTGTAGCAATATTGTTCTAATGCTGCTTAAAACGCGATATCGCATCTCATTTCTATGTTTCATGGTAAGATATAATATGATTTGCGAAGTGTTATGCATTCCTCGTCTACGATTCAAATGAATGTAAATGCGACACTTCCTTGCAAGGAAATAGCGTTTGCAGATGTCTACGTATCGTAGCAATAGAGATCAAATGCTTCTTAAAACGCGATATCGCATCTCATTTCTATGTTTCATGGTAATATATAATATGATTTGCGAAGTGTTATGTATTCCTCGTCTACACTTCAAATGAATGTAAATGCGACACTTCCTTGCAAGGAGATAGCGTTTGCAGATGTCTACGTATCGAAGCAATAGAGTTCAAATGCTTCTTAAAACGCGATATCGCATCTCATTTCTACGTTTCATGGTAAGATATAATATGATTTGCGAAGTGTCATTTATTCCTCGTCTACACTTCAAATGAATGTAAATGCGACACTACCTTGCTAGGAAATAGCGTCTGCAGATGTCTAGGTATCGCAGCAATAGAGTTCTAATGCTTCTTAAGACGCGATATCGCATCTCATTTCTATGTTTCATGGTAAGATATAATATGATTTGCAAAGTGTCATGTATTACTCGTCCACACTTCAAATGAATGTAAATGCGACTCTTCGTTGCAAGGAAATAGCGTTTGCGAATATCCATCTATCGTAGCAATGGTGTTCCAATGCTTCTTAAAACGCGATATCGCATCTCATTTCTATGTTTCATGGTAAGATATAATATGATTTGCGAAGTGTTATGTATTCCTCGTCTACATTTCAAGTGAATGTAAATGCGACACTTCCTTGCAAGGAAATAGCGCTTGCAAACGTCTACCTACCGTAGCAATAGAGTTCTAATGCTTCTTAAAACGCGATATCGCATCTCATTTCTATGTTTCATGGTAAGATATAATATGATTTGCGAAGTGTCATGTATTCCTCGTCTACACTTCAAATGAATGTAAATGCGACTCTTCCTTGCTGGGAAGTAGCGTTTGCAAACGTCTACCTACCGTAGCAATAGAGTTCTAATGCTTCTTAAAACGCGATATCGCATCTCATTTCTATGTTTCATGGTAAGATATAATATGACTTGCGAAGTGTCATGTATTCCTCGTCTACAGTTCAAATGAATGAAAATGCGACTCTTCCTTGCTGGGAAATAGCGTTTGCAAACGTCTACCTACCGTAGCAATAGAGTTCTAATGCTTCTTAGAACGCGATATCGCATCTCATTTCTATGTTCCATGGTAAGATATAATATGATTTGCGAAGTGTCATGTATTCCTCGTCTACACTTCAAATGCATGTAAATGCGAAACGTCCATGCAAGGAAATAGCGTTTGCAGATGTCTACGTATTGTAGCAATGGAGTTCTAATGCTTCTTAAAACGCGATATCGCATCTCATTTCTATATTTCATGGTAAGATATAATATGATTTGCGAAGTGTTATGTATTCCTCGTCTACACTTCAAATGAATGTAAATGCGACACTTCCTTGCAAGGAAATAGCGTTTGCAGATGACTACGTATCGAAGCAATAGGGTTCAAATGCTTCTTAAAACGCGTTATCGCATCTCATTTCTATGTTTCATGGTAAGATATATTATGATTTGCGAAGTGTTATGTATTCCTCGTCTACACTTCAAATGAATGTGAATGCGAAACTTCCTCGCTAGGAAATAGCGTTTGCAGATGTCTACGTATCGTAGCAATAGATTTCTGATGCTTCTTAAAACGCGATATCGCATCTCATTTCTATGTTTCATGGTAAGATATAATATGATTTGCGAAGTGTCATGTATTCCTCGTCTACACTTCAAATGAATGTAAATGCGACTCTTCCTTGCTGGGAAATAGCGTTTGCAAACGTCTACCTACCGTAGCAATAGAGTTCTAATGCTTCTTAAAACGCGATATCGCATCTGATTTCTATGTTTCATGGTAGGATATAATATGATTTGCAAAGTGTCATGTATTCCTCGTCCACACTTCAAATGAATGTAAATGCGACACTTCGTTGCAAGGAAATAGCGTTTGCGAATATCCATCTATCGTAGCAATAGTGTTCCAATGCTTCTTAAAACGCGATATCGCATCTCATTTCTATGTTTCATGGTAAGATATAATATGATTTGCGAAGTGTTATGTATTCCTCGTCTACACTTCAAGTGAATGTAAATGCGACACTTCCTTGCAAGGAAATAGCGCTTGCAAACGTCTACCTACCGTAGCAATAGATTTCTAATGCTTCTTAAAACGTGATATCGCATCTCATTTCTATGTTTCATGGTAAGATATAATATGATTTGCGAAGTGTCATGTATTCCTCGTCTACACTTCAAATGAATGTAAATGCGACACTTCCATGCTAGGAAATAGCGTTTGCAGATGTCTACGTATCGTAGCAATAGTGTTCTTATGTTTCTTAAAACGCGATATCGCATCTCATTTCTATGTTTCATGGTAAGATATAATATGATTTGCGAAGTGATAAGTTTTCCTCGTCTACACTTCAAATGAATGTAAATGCGACACTTCCTTGTAAGGAAATAGCGTTTGCAGATGTCTACCTATCGTAGCAATAGAGTTCTAATGCTTCTTAAAACGCGATATCGCATCTCATTTCTATGTTCCATGGTAAGATATAATATGATTTGCGAAGTGTCATGTATTCCTCGTCTACACTTCAAATGCATGTAAATGCGAAACGTCCATGCAAGGAAATAGCGTTTGCAGATGTCTACGTATTGTAGCAATGGAGTTCTAATGCTTCTTAAAACGCGATATCGCATCTCATTTCTATATTTCATGGTAAGATATAATATGATTTGCGAAGTGTTATGTATTCCTCGTCTACACTTCAAATGAATGTAAATGCGACACTTCCTTGCAAGGAAATAGCGTTTGCAGATGACTACGTATCGAAGCAATAGGGTTCAAATGCTTCTTAAAACGCGTTATCGCATCTCATTTCTATGTTTCATGGTAAGATATATTATGATTTGCGAAGTGTTTTGTATTCCTCGTCTACACTTCAAATGAATGTAAATGCGACACTTACTTGCAAGGAAATAGCGTTTGCAGATGTCTACGTATCGTAGCAATAGAGTTCTTATGATTCTTAAAACGCGATATCGCATCTCATTTCTATGTTTCATGGTAAGGTATAATATGATTTGCGAAGTGTTATTTATTCCTCGTCTACACTTCAAATGAATGTGAATGCGAAACTTCCTCGCTAGGAAATAGCGTTTGCAGATGTCTACGTATCGTAGCAATAGATTTCTAATGCTTCTTAAAACGCGATATCGCATCTCATTTCTATGTTTCATGGTAAGATATAATATGATTTGCGAAGTGTTATGCATTCCTCGTCTACGATTCAAATGAATGTAAATGCGACACTTCCTTGCAAGGAAATAGCGTTTGCAGATGTCTACGTATCGTAGCAATAGAGATCAAATGCTTCTTAAAACGCGATATCGCATCTCATTTCTATGTTTCATGGTAAGATATAATATGATTTGCGAAGTGTTATGTATTCCTCGTCTACACTTCAAATGAATGTAAATGCGACACTTCCTTGCAAGGAGATAGCGTTTGCAGATGTCTACGTATCGAAGCAATAGAGTTCAAATGCTTCTTAAAACGCGATATCGCATCTCATTTCTATGTTTCATGGTAAGATATAATATGATTTGCGAAGTGTCATTTATTCCTCGTCTACACTTCAAATGAATGTAAATGCGACACTACCTTGCTAGGAAATAGCGTCTGCAGATGTCTAGGTATCGCAGCAATAGAGTTCTAATGCTTCTTAAAACGCGATATCGCATCTGATTTCTATGTTTCATGGTAAGATATAATATGATTTGCAAAGTGTCATGTATTCCTCGTCCACACTTCAAATGAATGTAAATGCGACACTTCGTTGCAAGGAAATAGCGTTTGCGAATATCCATCTATCGTAGCAATAGTGTTCCAATGCTTCTTAAAACGCGATATCGCATCTCATTTCTATGTTTCATGGTAAGATATAATATGATTTGCGAAGTGTTATGTATTCCTCGTCTACACTTCAAGTGAATGTAAATGCGACACTTCCTTGCAAGGAAATAGCGCTTGCAAACGTCTACCTACCGTAGCAATAGAGTTCTAATGCTTCTTAAAACGCGATATCGCATCTCATTTCTATGTTTCATGGTAAGATATAATATGATTTGCGAAGTGTCATGTATTCCTCGTCTACACTTCAAATGAATGTAAATGCGACTCTTCCTTGCTGGGAAATAGCGTTTGCAAACGTCTACCTACCGTAGCAATAGAGTTCTAATGCTTCTTAAAACGCGATATCGCATCTCATTTCTATATTTCATGGTAAGATATAATATGATTTGCGAAGTGTTATGTATTCCTCATCTACACTTCAAATGAATGTAAATGAGACACTTCCTTGCAAGGAAATATCGTTTGCAGATGTCTACGTATCGTAGCAATAGTGTTCTTATGATTCTTAAAATGCGATATCGCATCTCATTTCTATGTTTCATGGTAAGGTATAATATGATTTGCGAAGTGTTATGTATTCCTCGTCTACACTTCAAATGAATGTAAATGCGACACTTCCTTGCAAGGAAATAGCGTTTGCAGATGTCTATGTATCGTAGCAATAGATTTCTAATGCTTCTTAAAACGTGATATCGCATCTCATTTCTATGTTTCATGGTAAGATATAATATGATTTGCGAAGTGTCATGTATTCCTCGTCTACACTTCAAATGAATGTAAATGCGACACTTCCATGCAAGGAAATAGCGTTTGCAGATGTCTACGTATCGTAGCAATAGTGTTCTTATGTTTCTTAAAACGCGATATCGCATCTAATTTCTATGTTTCATGGTAAGATATAATATGATTTGCGAAGTGTTATGTTTTCCTCGTCTACACTTCAAATGAATGTAAATGCGACACTTCCTTGTAAGGAAATAGCGTTTGCAGATGTCTACCTATCGTAGCAATAGAGTTCTAATGCTTCTTAAAACGCGATATCGCATCTCATTTCTATGTTCCATGGTAAGATATAATATGATTTGCGAAGTGTCATGTATTCCTCGTCTACACTTCAAATGCATGTAAATGGGAAACGTCCATGCAAGGAAATAGCGTTTGCAGATGTCTACGTATTGTAGCAATGGAGTTCTAATGCTTCTTAAAACGCGATATCGCATCTCATTTCTATATTTCATGGTAAGATATAATATGATTTGCGAAGTGTTATGTATTCCTCGTCTACACTTCAAATGAATGTAAATGCGACACTTCCTTGCAAGGAAATAGCGTTTGCAGATGACTACGTATCGAAGCAATAGGGTTCAAATGCTTCTTAAAACGCGTTATCGCATCTCATTTCTATGTTTCATGGTAAGATATAATATGATTTGCGAAGTGTTATGTATTCCTCGTCTACACTTCAAATGAATGTGAATGCGAAACTTCCTCGCTAGGAAATAGCGTTTGCAGATGTCTACGTATCGTAGCAATAGATTTCTAATGCTTCTTAAAACGCGATATCGCATCTCATTTCTATGTTTCATGGTAATATAATATGATTTGCGAAGTGTTATGTATTCCTCGTCTACACTTCAAATGAATGTGAATGCGAAACTTCCTCGCTAGGAAATAGCGTTTGCAGATGTCTACGTATCGTAGCAATAGATTTCTAATGCTTCTTAAAACGCGATATCGTATCTCATTTCTATGTTTCATGGTAAGATATAATATGAATTGCGAAGTGTCATGTATACCTCGTCTACACTTCAAATGAATGTAAATGCGACACTTTCCATGCAAGGAAATAGCGTTTGCGAATGTCTATCTATCGTAGCAATATTGTTCTAATGCTGCTTAAAACGCGATATCGCATCTCATTTCTATGTTTCATGGTAAGATATAATATGATTTGCGAAGTGTTATGCATTCCTCGTCTACGATTCAAATGAATGTAAATGCGACACTTCCTTGCAAGGAAATAGCGTTTGCAGATGTCTACGTATCGTAGCAATAGAGATCAAATGCTTCTTAAAACGCGATATCGCATCTCATTTCTATGTTTCATGGTAAGATATAATATGATGTGCGAAGTGTTATGTATTCCCCGTCTACACTTCAAATGAATGTAAATGCGACACTTCCTTGCAAGGAGATAGCGTTTGCAGATGTCTACGTATCGAAGCAATAGAGTTCAAATGCTTCTTAAAACGCGATATCGCATCTCATTTCTATGTTTCATGGTAAGATATAATATGATTTGCGAAGTGTCATTTATTCCTCGTCTACACTTCAAATGAATGTAAATGCGACACTACCTTGCTAGGAAATAGCGTCTGCAGATGTCTAGGTATCGCAGCAATAGAGTTCTAATGCTTCTTAAAACGCGATATCGCATCTCATTTCTATGTTTCATGGTAAGATATAATATGATTTGCAAAGTGTCATGTATTCCTCGTCCACACTTCAAATGAATGTAAATGCGACACTTCGTTGCAAGGAAATAGCGTTTGCGAATATCCATCTATCGTAGCAATAGTGTTCCAATGCTTCTTAAAACGCGATATCGCATCTCATTTCTATGTTTCATTGTAAGATATAATATGATTTGCGAAGTGTTATGTATTCCTCGTCTACACTTTAAGTGAATGTAAATGCGACACTTCCTTGCAAGGAAATAGCGCTTGCAAACGTCTACCTACCGTAGCAAATAGAGTTCTAATGCTTCTTAAAACGCGATATCGCATCTCATTTCTATGTTTCATGGTAAGATATAATATGATTTGCGAAGTGTCATGTATTCCTCGTCTACACTTCAAATGAATGTAAATGCGACTCTTCCTTGCTGGGAAATAGCGTTTGCAAACGTCTACCTACCGTAGCAATAGAGTTCTAATGCTTCTTAAAACGCGATATCGCATCTCATTTCTATATTTCATGGTAAGATATAATATGATTTGCGAAGTGTTATGTATTCCTCGTCTACACTTCAAATGAATGTAAATGAGACACTTCCTTGCAAGGAAATATCGTTTGCAGATGTCTACGTATCGTAGCAATAGTGTTCTTATGATTCTTAAAACGCGATATCGCATCTCATTTCTATGTTTCATGGTAAGGTATAATATGATTTGCGAAGTGTTATGTATTCCTCGTCTACACTTCAAATGAATGTAAATGCGACACTTCCTTGCAAGGAAATAGCGTTTGCAGATGTCTATGTATCGTAGCAATAGATTTCTAATGCTTCTTAAAACGTGATATCACATCTCATTTCTATGTTTCATGGTAAGATATAATATGATTTGCGAAGTGTCATGTATTCCTCGTCTACACTTCAAATGAATGTAAATGCGACACTTCCATGCAAGGAAATAGCGTTTGCAGATGTCTACGTATCGTGGCAATAGTGTTCTTATGTTTCTTAAAACGCGATATCGCATCTCATTTCTATGTTTCATGGTAAGATATAATATGATTTGCGAAGTGTTATGTATTCCTCATCTACACTTCAAATGAATGTAAATGCGACACTTCTTTGCAAGGAAATAGCGTTTGCAAATGTCTACGTATCGAAGCAATAGAGTTCAAATGCTTCTTAAAACGAGATACTGCATCTCATATCTATGTTTCATGATAAGATATAATATTCATTGCGAAGTGCTATGCATTCCTCGCCTACGATTCAAATGAATGTAAATGCGACACTTCCTTGAAAGGAAATAGCGTTTGCAGATGTCTACGTATCGTAGCAATAGAGTTCTTATGATTCTTAAAACGCGATATCGCATCTCATTTCTATGTTTCATGGTAAGGTATAATATGATTTGCGAAGTGTTATGTATTCCTCGTCTATACTTCAAATGAATGTGAATGCGACACTTCCTCGCTAGGAAATAGCGTCTGCAGGTGTCTAGGTATCGTAGTAATAGAGTTCTAATGCTTCTTAAAACGATATTGCATCTCATATCTATGTTTCATGATAAGATATAATATTCATTGCGACGTGTTATGCATTCCTCGTCTACGATTCAAATGGAAGTAAATGCGACACTTCCTTGCAAGGAAATAGCGTTTGCAGATGTCTACGTATCGTAGCAATAGAGTTCATATGATTCTTAAAACGCGATATCGCATCTCATTTCTATGTTTCATGGTAAGATATAACATGATTTGCGAAGTGTGATGTATTCCTCGTCTACACTTCAAATGAATGAGAATGCGATTCTTCCTCGCTAGGAAATAGCGTTTGCGGATGTCTACGTATCGTAGAAATAGCTTTCTAATGCTACCTAAAACGCGATATCGCATCTCATTTCTATGTTTCATGGTAAGATATAACATGACTTGCGAAGTGTCATGTATTCCTCGTCTACACTTCAAATGAATGTGAATGCGATACTTCCTCGCTAGGAAATAGCGTTTGCAGATGTCTACGTATCGTAGCAATAGCTTTCTAATGCTTCTTAAAACGCGATATCGCATCTCACTTCTATGTTTCATGGTAAGATATAATATGATTTGCGAAGTATCACGTATTCCCCGTCTACACTTCAAATGAATGTAAATGCGACACTTCCTTGCAAGGAAATAGCGTTTGCAGATGTCTACGTATCGTAGCAATAGAGTTCTTATGATTCTTAAAACGCGATATCGCATCTCATTTCTATGTTTCATGGTAAGGTATAATATGATTAGCGAAGTGTTATGTATTCCTCGTTTACACTTCAAATGAATGTGAATGCGACACTTCCTCGCTAGGAAATAGCGTCTGCAGATGTTTAGGTATCGTAGTAATAGATTTCTAATACTTCTTAAAACGAGATATTGCATCTCATATCTATGTTTCATGATAAGATATAATATACATTGCGACGTGTTATGCATTCCTCGTCCACGATTCAAATGAAAGTAAATGCGACACATCCTTGCAAGGAAATAGCGTTTACAGATGTCTACGTATCGTAGCAATAGAGTTCATATGATTCTTAAAACGCGATATCGCATCTCATTTCTATGTTTCATGGTAAGATATAACATGATTTGCGAAGTGTTATGTATTCCTCGTCTACACTTCAAATGAATGTGAATGCGATACTTCCTCGCTAGGAAATAGCGTTTGCAGATGTCTACGTATCGTAGCAATAGCTTTCTAATGCTTCCTAAAACGCGATATCGCATCTCATTTCAATGTTTCATGGTAAGATATAAGATGATTTGCTAAGTGTCATGTATTCCTCGTCTACACTTCAAATGAATGTAAATGCGACACTTCCTTGTTAGGAAATAGCGTCTGCAGTTGTCTGGGTATTGTAGCAATAGAGTTCTAATGCTTCTTAAAACGCGATACCGCATCTCATTTCTACGTTTCATGGTAAGATGTATTATGATTTGCGAAGTGTTATGCATTCCTCGTCTACGATTCAAATGAATGTGAATGCGATACTTCCTCGCTAGGAAATAGCGTTTGCAGATGTCTACGTATCGTAGCAATAGATTTCTAATGCTTCTTAAAACGGCGATATCGCATCTCATTTCTATGTTTCATGGTAAGATATAATATGATTTGCGAAGTGTTATGTATTCCTCGTCTACACTTCAAATGAATGTAAATGCGACACTTCCTTGCTAGGAAATAGCGTCTGCAGATGTCTAGGTATCGTAGCAATAGAGTTCTAATGCTTCTTAAAACGCGATATCGCATTTCATTTCTATGTTTCATGGTAAGATATAATATGATTTGCGAAGTGTTATGTATTCCTTGTCTCAACTTCAAAGGAATGTAAATGCGACACTTCCTTGCAAGGAAATAGCGTTTGCAGATGTCTACGTATCGAAGCAATGGATTTCTGATGCTTCTTAAAACGCGATATCGCATCTCATTTCTATGTTTCATGGTAAGATATAATATGATTTGCGAAGTATCACGTATTCCCCGTCTACACTTCAAATGAATGTAAATGCGACACTACCTTGCAAGGAAATAGCGTTTGCAGATGTCTACGTATCGTAGCAATAGGGTTCTAATGCTTCTTAAAACGCGATATCGCATCTCATTTCTATGTTTCATGGTAAGATATAATATGATTTGCGAAGTGTTATGTATTCCTCGTCTACGATTCAAATGACTGTAAATGCGACACTCGCTCGCTAGGAAATAGCGTTTGCAGATGTCTACGTATCGTAGCAATAGAGTTCTAATGCTTCTTAGAACGCGATATCGCATCTCCTTTCTATGTTTCATGGTAAGATATAATATGATTTGCGAAGTGTTATGTATTCCTCGTCTACACTTCAAATGCATGTAAATGCGACACTTCCTTCCAAGGAAATAGCGTTTGCAGATGTCTACGTATCGTAACAATAGAGTTCTTATGATACATAAAACGCGATATCGCATCTCATTTCTATGATTCATGGTAAGATATAATATGAGTTTGCGAAGTGTTATGCATTCCTCGTCTACGATTCAAATGAACGTAAATGCGACACTTCCTTCCAAGGAAATAGCGTTTGCAGATGTCTACGTATCGTAACAATAGAGTTCTTATGATACATAAAACGCGATATCGCATCTCATTTCTATGATTCATGGTAAGATATAATATGATTTGCGGAGTGTTATGTATTCCTCGTCTACACTTCAAATGAATGTAAATGCGACACTTCCTTGCAAGGAAATAGCGTTTGCAGATGTCTACGTATCGAAGCAATAGGGCTCAAATGCTTCTTAAAACGCGATATCGCATCTCATTTCTATGTTTCATGGTAAGATATAATATGATTTGCGAAGTGTTATGTATTCCTTGTCTCAACTTCAAAGGAATGTAAATGCGACACTTCCTTGCAAGGAAATAGCGTTTGCAGATGTCTACGTATCGAAGCAATGGATTTCTGATGCTTCTTAAAACGCGATATCGCATCTCATTTCTATGTTTCATGGTAAGATATAATATGATTTGCGAAGTGTTATGTATTCCTCGTCTACGATTCAAATGAATGTAAATGCGACACTCGCTCGCTACGAAATAGCGTTTGCATATGTCTACGTATCGTAGCAATAGAGTTCTAATGCTTCTTAGAACGCGATATCGCATCTCCTTTCTATGTTTCATGGTAAGATATAATATGATTTGCGAAGTGTTATGTATTCCTCGTCTACACTTCAAATGAATGTAAATGCGACACTTCCTTCCAAGGAAATAGCGTTTGCAGATGTCTACGTATCGTAACAATAGTGTTCTTATGATACATAAAACGCGATATCGCATCTCATTTCTATGATTCATGGTAAGATATAGTATGAGTTTGCGAAGTGTTATGCATTCCTCGTCTACGATTCAAATGAACGTAAATGCGACACTTCCTTCCAAGGAAATAGCGTTTGCAGATGTCTACGTATCGTAACAATAGAGTTCTTATGATACATAAAACGCGATATCGCATCTCATTTCTATGATTCAAGGTAAGATATAATATGATATGCGAAGTGTTATGTATTCCTCGTCTACACTTCAAATCAATGTAAATACGACACTTCCTTGCAAGGAAATAGCGTTTGCAGATGTCTACCTATCGTAACAATAGAGTTCTTATGATACTTAAAACGCGATATCGCATCTCATTTCTATGATTCATGGTAAGATATAATATGATTTGCGAAGTGTTATGTATTCCTCGCCTACACTTCAAATCAATGTAAATACGACACTTCCTTGCAAGGAAATAGCGTTTGCAGATGTCTACCTATCGTAGCAATAGAGTTCTAATGCTTCTTAAAACGCGATATCGCATCTCATTTCTATGTTTCATGGTAAGATATCATATTCATTGCGAAGTGTTATGCATTCCTCGTCTACGATTCAAATGAAAGTAAATGCGATACTTCCTTGCAAGGAAATAGCATTTGCAGATGTCTACCCATCGTAGCAATAGTGTTCTAATGCTTCTTAAAACGCGATATCGCATCTCATTTCTATGTATCATGGTAAGATATAATATTCATTGCGAAGTGTTATACATTCCTCGTCTACGATTCAAATGAAAGTAAATGCGACACTTCCTTGCAAGGAAACAGCGATTGCAGATGTCTACGTATCGTAGTGTGACGTCCGGCGTATCGCCGTCCACCCCCCGACGCCTCCCACAGAGAGCAGGGACGAATTACCTGCAGCCGTCCACGACCAAGCGCACGGGTAAACACCCCTTTCGCCGAGCCAAGGCAGCCGACCCGCAAATCACGCCCCGGAGATGGACCAACCATTTGCGCTACCGCGCAAATCACAACACCCACGATCCACCTTCGCAACAACGACTCACCGAATCGCCTACCGTAACTCAGCCATACTTCATTTTTTCTAATATATATAACTATACATATTAATTCTAGATCTAAGTACACACGACACTATTCGATGTAACACGAACAACACTCACACATAATTTTAAGATATATTTATAATCAATATTCTCTAAGAAACGATGCGCTCGCGCGCGCATTCGACGCGCGCGGCTCACGCGTAACGCGAGCCGCGCCCCACCGCAAGGGCCGTCCGCCCTACTCCTACCGTCCGCCCCACTCGAAGGGCTCAGCGACTCGCGCGCCACGAGAACCGAGGAGGTCTCGTGCACGCGAGTGGATCGTCACTTCGTCCCGGGCATCGCCCGGCTCCGGTTCTCTTCCGACTTCATCCCGGGCATCACCCGACTTCAGACCTCTCTCAAACCTCGAATTCTAATTCAAATCGTATTCAAGTTCCTATTCTATTTCTAAATCTAAGTTCTATTTCTAGTTCATTAAGTTACTCTAAATCTAGATAGGGAAGTAAGTGTATAGCTAGGATTAATCAAGAATATATCTTTATTTTATTTCTACATTCGAGTCCTTATTCATTTTATATCTACGCGACACCCTCCGGTTCTCGCGTACAACCATACACAGCGCTACTTTGCGGAGATACAGACACTTGAACCTCTGCATTAGATAGAGCGGACCGCCGCTTATCTGTGCCGAATACAAGTGGAAGATCTCCCGAGTGGACGATCATTCTTCGCCCTCCTGGACCGACGACGATAGAGCGGACCGCCGCTTATCCGACTCGAATCTAGTTAGGAGAAGAAGATCTCGTATGTGTCGCACCGCTACCAAGAAGACGCGCCGCGCCGGTAGAAAGAATTTCTTGCGACAACTTGTGCGGGAATATAACGGATCCCAGGCGTGCCCAGCCTACCATTCCGTGATTGCTGTTACTGCTGTCCGCATCCAGCCTCCTGCAGCACCACCGACATCTCCGACGCCAGCATCCGAGTCCGGTCAACGTCGCTGGACCCTCACTCCATTGACGCTCCCTCAACGCCCATCTTACGCGTCCACTGTCCCAGCCGGTGACCCTCGACGACAGCGGTACCTGGAAAGGGGATATTAAGGTGTTCATCGACGAAAGGTAAGTAAATTTCACTTTACCGCATCGAAAAGGGTAAAATTACCGCTCGCGTCCCATAAAAGGAAACCACGGTACCCATCACAATCGAGTGATCGGCCCTGTGTTTTATATTTCGTTTCGTACGGTCGACTCCGGAAATTCTCCCGGTCCCGGACGTGACACGAATTTGGTGACAGCGGTGGGATAAGCCTCGCGATTTCCGTCAGAAATTCCGCTCGATCGGGAACGCGACCAACTATGGCGACGCGAACGCCGGTAAAGACCCGTCACCAGCCGCCTCGAGGCACCGCCGCGACTAGTGAAACCGACAAAGAGCACCACGCAGCTCGAACAATAGACTTCCAAGACGCACTTGCCGAGCCTCTTCCGCGAACTACCGATACAGCAGAAAGTAATCGGGCCGCTGATAACACTATCGCGTTGCTTCAACAGTTAGATCAGATGCGTCGCGAACTGGAAGCGCTCCGACGTTCTCAAAATCTTACTAGGACCGATACAGCATCTCTCGAATTTCCCGGTCTTAATTCAACGCCACCGCGAAGCGCGTACACGGATAATCCGAATTCCCACGACGAGCTATCTTTAAAACAGGCACTAGAATCCGTTCCGCAGTACGATGGCCAAAATATACCCGTGTTGCAATTTACGCGTGCATGTAAGCGCGCGTACGACTTGATCCCGAACGGATGCGAGCGCACATTTACGCGTCTCGTAAAAAGTAAATTGAAAGGTCGCGCATATTTAGCCGTAGAGGATGAGCCATGCAATTCCATTCTTGAGCTGACAGACATACTTAGGAATTCATTCGGAGCTATTCGATCCGCCGATCACTATAGAGGTGAACTAACGAACATCTTTATGAAGCCCGGAGAACATATCCTTGATTACGTTAGTAGAGTTAAAGACCTTCGGTCAGCGATAATTGATTGCGAGAGACTTTCCCCATACGTTTCGCAATCAGCCTCCAACGTGGATGAGCTGACGCTTCGTTGTTTTATAGACGGATTGATCCCCGAAATTAGATTGCAAATTCCGTTGTCGCAGGTACAGTCTCCGCAAGACGCGTTCGCGCGCGCTCGAGAACTCTATAAGCGTCATATTCTAGATTGTGAACGTTTAACATCGTCTCGACCCCGCGCTGAGCCAAAAATTATTCGCAACGAAGTAATTTGTTCGGTTTGCAACAATATTGGTCACTACGCTAGAGACTGTCGTTCCAGATCCATGCCGCGACAAATCTCGAACGCGCCTCGTCCGATTATTCCACGCGAAGTCCCCACGAATAGAACATCCTACGAAAATCCGCGTCCTTTAACGTCACAGGACAGATACTGCAGATACTGCAAAAATCCGGGCCATACCATCGAAGAGTGCCGCAAAAGGCAATTCAACAATAATCTTCGGCAATCGGGAAACGAATACGGCCTCCAGCCGCGCCGCGAGACAGGTCGCGAGGCCGCCCGGAATATAAAGACTCTCGCGATAAACGACCCACAATCTATAATAGACAACCCAGCGCCTCAATAAAACTGACTGGGAAAACTAATACTCCCAGCGTAATTCTACGTTCAGCCGCCTTATTAAAAGACACGGAATTTATGATAGACACGGGCGCGGAAATTAACATTATAAAAAAATCGGCACTAGCTCCTTCCGCACGTGTAGACCGGTCCGAAATATTAGTTATTACCGGTGTAACCAACGGGCAAACCAATACGATAGGTTCCGTAAATATCGTCTTATTCGGCCGCGTAGTACCGTTTAACGTTGTTAACAACGATTTTCCACTAAAACCAGACGGTATCCTAGGGTCAGGTTTCTGCGCCGACGCAGAAATTTCCTTCATTCAGAAACAAGTCAGGTGGCACGGAACGACTATACCGTTTTGTCGCGATATAATTTCCACGGAAATAATACAAAATCCTAATTCAGGACAAATCATTCCGAGAAATCGCGAAATACCGAAACCGACAGTCGAAAAGCCACCAGTACCAGTTCCGAATCCTAAACCTACTACGAAATCGCAAAAAGAGCCGCGGAAAACCGCGAAAAATTTTTTCAAAAAAGACAAATTCTCCATTCCACCACGCGCAAATGTCGGTATTAAAGTTCGTATAATAAATACTCATATTTCCGAGGGAATAATTCCCCGAATCGACATCGCGCCGGGTGTTTATTTCGGTGACGCATTAGTCAAAGTAAACGGAGATAAGGCGATCGCGAGAATTACAAACTCCACCGACCAGACAGTCGAATTCGCTTTATCTCCGATCGAACTCGAACCGTTGGAAATATCGGATAACCCAACGGAGAAGAATAACACGCTGTTTCCAACGTTCTCACGAACGACAAATATTCGTTCAAATTCTAATTCTATTTCTGCCGAACGGTCCGGCAAAACCCAGAAGGGTAATTCGAATCTTTCCAATTCCATTTCAACGCCACGTCTTGAGCACGGATTCCCTCCTTCAGCGGAAAACAAACGAACGTACGCACAAGTGACGAAATCTGCCGTGAAAGACAACTCGACGAAATCTCGACTCCACAAAATAATAGAATCACTTCGACTCGAACACTTAAATATAGAAGAGAGAAACCATGTAATAGAATTAATAGATAAGAGTCAAGATTTGTTTTATATCGAGGGAGATAGGTTAGGCCATACCACGGCAGCGTCGCACAAAATTCCTACGGTTGACGAAAAACCGATTAATGTTAAGCAATACCGATTCCCACCCGCTCACAAGGAGGAAATTCGAAAGCAAATAGAGTCTCTTCTACATAACGGCATTATTAAAGATTCTAAATCCCCTTATAATTCTCCTCTTTGGGTCGTCCCCAAAAAGGCGGATTCCCAGGGAAAAAAGAGATGGAGGGTAGTTATAGATTACCGCGCACTGAATGAAAAGTCGATCGCGGACGCGTACCCATTGCCATGCATAACCGAGATATTAGATCAACTCGGGAGTGCAAAATATTTTAGCACGTTCGATCTGGCCAGTGGCTTCCACCAGATTCCCATGGAACCCACCGACGCGCACAAAACAGCATTTTCAACACCCAACGGTCATTACGAATTCACTCGAATGCCATTCGGTTTGAAAAACGCACCGGCAACCTTTCAACGTCTTATGGACAGCGCGCTCTCAGGCCTACAGGGAAACGAATTGTTCGTATATCTCGACGATATCGTTGTGTATGCCAGCTCTCTCCAAGAGCACGCTGCGAAGTACTCGAAACTCGTAAATAAACTTAGAGTGGCTAATCTATCCCTGCAGCCTGATAAGTGCGAGTTCCTCCGGCGAGAAGTAAGCTACTTGGGACACATCATAAGCGAGAATGGTGTGAAACCCGATCCGGGTAAAATAAGCGCAGTCCAGAATTTTCCACGTCCGAATAACCAAAAACAGATCAAACAATTTCTAGGCTTAGCGGGATACTATAGACGCTTCATCCCAAATTTTTCAAACACGGCGAAACCACTAACTAATCTATTGAAGAAAGACGCACCGTTCGTCTGGCGTAACGAACAGCAAAACGCTTTTGTAAAACTCCGAGATGCGCTATGCGAGGCGCCAATTCTTCAATATCCTAACTTCAACGCCCACAGAGAGCAGGGACGAATTACCTGCAGCCGTCCACGACCAAGCGCACGGGTAAACACCCCTTTCGCCGAGCCAAGGCAGCCGACCCGCAAATCACGCCCCGGAGATGGACCAACCATTTGCGCTACCGCGCAAATCACAACACCCACGATCCACCTTCGCAACAGCGACTCACCGAATCGCCTACCGTAACTCAGCCATACTTCATTTTTTCTAATATATATAACTATACATATTAATTCTAGATCTAAGTACACACGACACTATTCGATGTAACACGAACAACACTCACACATAATTTTAAGATATATTTATAATCAATATTCTCTAAGAAACGATGCGCTCGCGCGCGCATTCGACGCGCGCGGCTCACGCGTAACGCGAGCCGCGCCCCACCGCAAGGGCCGTCCGCCCTACTCCTACCGTCCGCCCCACTCGAAGGGCTCAGCGACTCGCGCGCCACGAGAACCGAGGAGGTCTCGTGCACGCGAGTGGATCGTCACTTCGTCCCGGGCATCGCCCGGCTCCGGTTCTCTTCCGACTTCATCCCGGGCATCACCCGACTTCAGACCTCTCTCAAACCTCGAATTCTAATTCAAATCGTATTCAAGTTCCTATTCTATTTCTAAATCTAAGTTCTATTTCTAGTTCATTAAGTTACTCTAAATCTAGATAGGGAAGTAAGTGTATAGCTAGGATTAATCAAGAATATATCTTTATTTTATTTCTACATTCGAGTCCTTATTCATTTTATATCTACGCGACACCCTCCGGTTCTCGCGTACAACCATACACAGCGCTACTTTGCGGAGATACAGACACTTGAACCTCTGCATTAGATAGAGCGGACCGCCGCTTATCTGTGCCGAATACAAGTGGAAGATCTCCCGAGTGGACGATCATTCTTCGCCCTCCTGGACCGACGACGATAGAGCGGACCGCCGCTTATCCGACTCGAATCTAGTTAGGAGAAGAAGATCTCGTATGTGTCGCACCGCTACCAAGAAGACGCGCCGCGCCGGTAGAAAGAATTTCTTGCGACAACTTGTGCGGGAATATAACGGATCCCAGGCGTGCCCAGCCTACCATTCCGTGATTGCTGTTACTGCTGTCCGCATCCAGCCTCCTGCAGCACCACCGACATCTCCGACGCCAGCATCCGAGTCCGGTCAACGTCGCTGGACCCTCACTCCATTGACGCTCCCTCAACGCCCATCTTACGCGTCCACTGTCCCAGCCGGTGACCCTCGACGACAGCGGTACCAGGAAAGGGGATATTAAGGTGTTCATCGACGAAAGGTAAGTAAATTTCACTTTACCGCATCGAAAAGGGTAAAATTACCGCTCGCGTCCCATAAAAGGAAACCACGGTACCCATCACAATCGAGTGATCGGCCCTGTGTTTTATATTTCGTTTCGTACGGTCGACTCCGGAAATTCTCCCGGTCCCGGACGTGACAGTGTTCAAATGCTTCTTAAAACAAGATATCGCAACTCATTTCTATGTTTCACGATAAGATGTAATATTCATTGCGAAGTGTTATGTATTCCTCGCCTACACTTCAAATGAATGTAAATGCGACACTTCCTTGCTAGGAAATAGCGTTTGCAGATGTCTACGTATCGAAGCAATAGAGTTCAAATGCTTCTAAAAACGAGATATTGCATCTCATATCTATGTTTCATGATAAGATATAATATTTATTGCGAAGTGTTATGCATTCCTCGTCTACGATTCAAATGAATGTAAATGCGACACTTCCTTGCAAGGAAATGGCGTTTGCAGATGTCTACGTATCGTAGAATTGAATTTCTGATGCTTCTTAGAACGCGATATCGCATCTCATTTCTATGTTTCATGGTAAGATATAATATGATTTGCGAAGTGTTATGCTTCCTCGTCTACGATTCAAATGGATGAAAATGCGACACTTCCTTGCTAGGAAATAGCGTTTGCAGATATCTACGTATCGAAGCAATAGTGTTCAAATGCTTCTTAAAACAAGATATCGCAACTCATTTCTATGTTTCATGACAAGATGTAATATTCATTGCGAAGTGTTATGTATTTCTCGCCTACACTTCAGATGAATGTAAATGCGACACTTCCTTGCTAGGAAATAGCGTTTGCAGATGTCTACGTATCGAAGCAATAGAGTTCAAATGCTTCTTAAAACGAGATATTGCATCTCATAACTATGTTTCATGATAAGATATAATATTCATTGCGAAGTGTTATGCATTCCTCGTCTACGATTCAAATGAATGTAAATGCGACACTTCCTTGCAAGGAAATAGCGTTTGCAGATGTCTACGTATCGTAGCAATGGATTTCTGATGCTTCTTAGAACGCGATATCGCATCTCATTTCTATGTTTCATGGTAAGATATAATATGATTTGCGAAGTGTTATGTATTCCTCGTCTACACTTCAAATGAATGTAAATGCGACACTTCCTTGCAAGGAAATAGCGTTTGCAGATGTCTACGTATCGTAGGGATAGAGTTCTAATGCTTCTTAAAACGACATATCGCACCTCATTTCTATGTTTCACGATAAGATATAATATTCATTGCGAAGTGTTATGCATTCCTCGTCTACGATTCAAATGGATGAAAATGCGACACTTCCTTGCTAGGAAATAGCGTTTGCAGATGTCTACGTATCGAAGCAATAGTGTTCAAATGCTTCTTAAAACAAGATATCGCAACTCATTTCTATGTTTCACGATAAGATGTAATATTCATTGCGAAGTGTTATGTATTCCTCGCCTACACTTCAAATGAATGTAAATGCGACACTTCCTTGCTAGGAAATAGCGTTTGCAGATGTCTACGTATCGAAGCAATAGAGTTCAAATGCTTCTAAAAACGAGATATTGCATCTCATATCTATGTTTCATGATAAGATATAATATTTATTGCGAAGTGTTATGCATTCCTCGTCTATGATTCAAATGAATGTAAATGCGACACTTCCTTGCAAGGAAATGGCGTTTGCAGATGTCTACGTATCGTAGCATTGAATTTCTGATGCTTCTTAGAACGCGATATCGCATCTCATTTCTATGTTTCATGGTAAGATATAATATGATTTGCGAAGTGTTATGCTTCCTCGTCTACGATTCAAATGGATGAAAATGCGACACTTCCTTGCTAGGAAGTAGCGTTTGCAGATATCTACGTATCGAAGCAATAGTGTTCAAATGCTTCTTAAAACAAGATATCGCAACTCATTTCTATGTTTCATGACAAGATGTAATATTCATTGCGAAGTGTTATGTATTTCTCGCCTACACTTCAGATGAATGTAAATGCGACACTTCCTTGCTAGGAAATAGCGTTTGCAGATGTCTACGTATCGAAGCAATAGAGTTCAAATGCTTCTTAAAACGAGATATTGCATCTCATATCTATGTTTCATGATAAGATATAATATTCATTGCGAAGTGTTATGTATTCCTCGTCTACACATCAAATAAATGTAAATGCGACACTTCTTTGCAAGGAAATAGCGTTTGCAGATGTCTACGTATCGTAGCAATAGATTTCTAATGCTTCCTAAAACGCGATATCGCATCTCATTTCTATGTTTCATGGTAAGATATAATATGATTTGCGAAGTGTTATGTATTCCTCGTCTACACTTCAAATGAATGTAAATGCGACACTTCCTTGCAGGGAAATAGCGTTTGCAGATGTCTACGAAACGAAGCAATAGAATTCAAATGCTTCTTAAAACGAGATATTGCATCTCATATCTATGTTTCATGATAAGATATAATATTCATTGCGAAGTGTTATGCATTCCTCGTCCACACATCAAATGAATGTAAATGCGACACTTCCTTGCAAGGAAAGAGCGTTTGCAGATGTCTACCTGTCGTAGCAATAGAGTTGTAATGCTTCTTAAAACGCGATATCGCATCTCCTTTTTATGTCTCATGATAAGATATAATATTCATTGCGGATTGTCATGTATTCTCGTCTACACTTCAAAAGAATGTAAAGGCGACACTTCCTTGCAAGGAAATAGCGTTTGCAGATGTCTACGTATCGAAGCAATAGAGTTCTAATGCTTCTTAAAACGCGATATCGCATCTCATTTCTATGTTTCATGGTAAGATATAATATGATTTGCGAAGTGTTATGTATTCCTCGTCTACACTTCAAATGAATGTAAATGCGACACTTCCTTGCAAGGAAATAGCGTTTGCAGATGTCTACGTATCGTAGCAATAGAGTTCTAATGCTTCTTAAAACTCGATATCGCATCTGATTTCTATGTTTCATTGTAAGATATAATATGATTTGCGAAGTGTTATGTATTCCTCTTCTACACTTCAAATGAATGTAAATGCGACACTTCCTTGCAAGGAAATAGCGTTTGCAGATGTCTACGTGTCGTAGCAATAGATTTGCAATGCTTCTTAAAACGCGATATCGCATCTGATATCTATGTTTCATGGTAAGATATAATATGATTTGCGAAGTGTTATGTATTCCTCTTCTACACTTCAAATGAATGTAAATGCGACACTTCCTTGCAAGGAAATAGCGTTTGCAGATGTCTACGTATCGTAGGGATAGAGTTCTAATGCTTCTTAAAACGACATATCGCACCTCATTTCTATGTTTCACGATAAGATATAATATTCATTGCGAAGTGTTATGCATTCCTCGTCTACGATTCAAATGGATGAAAATGCGACACTTCCTTGCTAGGAAATAGCGTTTGCAGATGTCTAGGTATCGTAGCAATAGAGTTCGAATGCTTCTTAAAACGAGATATTGCATCTCATATCTATGTTTAATGATAAGATACAATATACATTGCGAAGTGTTATGCATTCCTCGTCTACGATTCAAATGAATGTAAATGCGACACTTCCTTGCAAGGAAATAGCGTTTGCAGATGTCTAGGTATCGTAGCAATAGAGTTCTAATGCTTCCTAAAACGCGATATCGCATCTCATTTCAATGTTTCATGGTAAGATATAATATGATTTGCGAAGTGTTATGTATTCCTCGTCTACACTTCAAATAAATGAAAATGCGACACTTCCTAGCAAGGAAATAGCGTTTGCAGCTGTCTACGTATCGTAGCAATAGAGTTCTAATGCTTCTTAAAACGCGATATCGAATCTCATTTCTATGTTTCATGGTAAGATATAGTATTATTTGCGAAGTGTTATGTATTCCTCGTCTACACTTCATATGAATGTTAATGCGACACTTCCTTGCAAGGAAATAGCGTTTGCAGACGTCTAGGTATCGTAGCAATAGAGTTCATATGATTCTTAAAACGCGATATCGCATCTCATTTCTATGTTTCATGGTAAGATATAACATGATTTGCGAAGTGTTATGTATTCCTCGTCTACACTTCAAATGAATGAAAATGCGACACTTCCTAGCAAGGAAATAGCGTTTGCAGATGTCTACGTATCGTAGCAATAGAGTTCTAATGCTTCTTAAAACGCGATATCGCATCTCATTTGTATGTTTCATGGTAAGATATCATATGATTTGCGAAGTGTGATGTATTCCTCGTATACGATTCAATTGAATGTAAATGCGGCTCTTCCTTGAAAGGAAATAGCGTCTGCAGATGTCTAGGTATCGTAGCGATAGAGTTCTAATGCTTCTCAAAGCACAATATCGCATCACATTTCTATGTTTCATGGTAAGATATAACATGATTCGCGAAGTGTGATGTATTCCTCGTCTACACTTCAAATGAATGTAAATGCGACACCTCCTTGCAAGGAAATAGCGTTTGCATATGTCTACCTATCGTAGCAGTACAGTTCTAATGCTTCTTAAAACGCGATATCGAATCTCATTTCTATGTTTCATGGTAAGATATAGTATTATTTGCGAAGTGTTATGTATTCCTCGTCTACACTTCATATGAATGTTAATGCGACACTTCCTTGCAAGGAAATAGCGTTTGCAGATGTCTACGTATCGTAGCAATAGAGTTCTTATGATTCTTAAAACGCGATATCGCATCTCATTTCTATGTTTCATGGTAAGATATAACATGATTTGCGAAGAGTTATGTATTCCTCGTCTACACTTCAAATGAATGAAAATGCGACACTTCCTAGCAAGGAAATAGCGTTTGCAGATGTCTACGTATCGTAGCAATAGAGTTCATATGATTCTTAAAACGCGATATCGCATCTCATTTCTATGTTTCATGGTAAGATTTAATATTCATTGCGAAGTGTTATGCATTCCTCGTCTACGATTCAAATGAATGTAAATGCGACACTTCCTTGCAAGGAAATAGCGTTTGCAGATGTCTAGGTATCGTAGCAATAGAGTTCTAATGCTTCTTAAAACGCGATATCGCATCTCAGTTCTATGTTTCATGGTAAGATATAATATGATTTGCCAAGTGTTATGTATTCCTCGTCTACACTTCAAATGAATGTAAATGCGACACTTCCTTGCAAAGAAATAGCGTTTGCAAATGTCTACGTATCGAAGCAATAGAGTTCAAATGCTTCTTAAAACGAGATATTGCATCTCATATTTATGTTTCATGATAAGATATAATATTCCTTGCGAAGTGTTATGCATTCCTCGTCTATGATTCAAATGAACGTAAATGCGACACGTCCTTGCAAGGAAATAGCGTTTGCAGATGTCTAGGTATAGTAGCAATAGAGTTCTAATGCTTCCTAAAACGCGATATCGCATCTCATTTCTATGTTTCATGGTAAGATATAATATGATTTGCGAAGTGTTATGTATTCCTCGTCTACGATTCAAATGAAAGTAACTGCGACACTTCCTTGCAAGGAAATAGCGATTGCAGATGTCTACGTATCGTAGCAATAGAGTTCATATGATTCTTAAAACGCGATATCGCATCTCATTTCTATGTTTCATGGTAAGATATAACATGATTTGCGAAGTGTTATGCATTCCTCGTCTACACTTCAAATGAATGAAAATGCGACACTTCCTAGCAAGGAAATAGCGTTTGCAGATGTCTACGTATCGTAGCAATAGAGTTCTAATGCTTCTTAAAACGCGATATCGAATCTCATTTCTATGTTTCATGGTAAGATATAATATTATTTGCGAAGTGTTATGTATTCCTCGTCTACACTTCATATGAATGTTAATGCGACACTTCCTTGCAAGGAAAGAGCGTTTGCAGATGTCTAAGTATCGTAGCAATAGAGTTCATATGATTCTTAAAACGCGATATCGCATCTCACTTCTATGTTTCATGGTAAGATATAACATGATTTGCGAAGTGTTATGTATTCCTCGTCTACACTTCAAATGAATGAAAATGCGACACTTCCTAGCAAGGAAATAGCGTTTGCAGATGTCTACGTATCGTAGCAATAGAGTTCTAATGCTTCTTAAAACGCGATATCGCATCCCATTTGTATGTTTCATGGTAAGATATAGTATGATTTGCGAAGTGTTATGTATTCCTCGTATACGATTCAATTGAATGTAAATGCGGCACTTCCTTGAAAGGAAATAGCGTCTGCAGATGTCTAGGTATCGTAGCGATAGAGTTCTAATGCTTCTCAAAGCACAATATCGCATCTCATTTCAATATTTCATGGTAAGATATAATATGATTCGCGAAGTGTGATGTATTCCTCGTCTACACTTCAAATGAATGTAAATGCGACACCTCCTTGCAAGGAAATAGCGTTTGCATATGTCTACCTATCGTAGCAGTAGAGTTCTAATGCTTCTTAAAACGCGATATCGCATCTCATTTCTATGTTTCATGGTAAGATATAATATGACTTGCGAAGTGTTATGTATTCCTCGTCTACACTTCAAATAAATGTGAATGCGACACTTCCTTGCAAGGAAATAGCGTTTGCAGATGTCTACGTACCGAAGCAATTGAGTTCAAATGCTTCTTAAAACGAGATATTGCATCTCATTTCTTTATTTCATGGTAAGATATAACTTGATTTGCGAAGTGTCATGTATTCCTCGTCTACACTTCAAATGAATGTAAATGCGACACTTCCTTGCAAGGAAATAGCGTTTGCAGATGTCTATGTATCGTAGCAATAGATTTCTAATGCTTCTTAAAACGCGATTTCGCATCTCATTTCTATGTTTCATGGTAAGATATAATATGATTTGCGAAGTGTTATGCATTCCTCGTCTACGATTCAAATGAATGTAAATGCGACACTTCCTTGCAAGGAAATAGCGATTGCAGATGTCTACGTATCGTAGCAATAGAGTTCATATGATTCTTAAAACGCGATATCGCATCTCATTTCTATGTTTCATGGTAAGATATAACATGATTTGCGAAGTGTTATGCATTCCTCGTCTACACTTCAAATGAATGAAAATGCGACACTTCCTAGCAAGGAAATAGCGTTTGCAGATGTCTACGTATCGTAGCAATAGAGTTCTAATGCTTCTTAAAACGCGATATCGAATCTCATTTCTATGTTTCATGGTAAGATATAACATGATTTGCGAAGTGTTATGTATTCCTCGTCTACACTTCAAATGAATGAAAATGCGACACTTCCTAGCAAGGAAATAGCGTTTGCAGATGTCTACGTATCGTAGCAATAGAGTTCTAATGCTTCTTAAAACGCGATATCGCATCATATTTGTATGTTTCATGGTAAGATATAGTATGATTTGCGAAGTGTTATGTATTCCTCGTATACGATTCAATTGAATGTAAATGCGGCACTTCCTTGAAAGGAAATAGCGTCTGCAGATGTCTAGGTATCGTAGCGATAGAGTTCTAATGCTTCTCAAAGCACAATATCGCATCTCATTTCTATATTTCATGGTAAGATATAATATGATTCGCGAAGTGTGATGTATTCCTCGTCTACACTTCAAATGAATGTAAATGCGACACCTCCTTGCAAGGAAATAGCGTTTGCATATGTCTACCTATCGTAGCAGTAGAGTTCTAATGCTTCTTAAAACGCGATATCGCATCTCATTTCTATGTTTCATGGTAAGATATAATATGACTTGCGAAGTGTTATGTATTCCTCGTCTACACTTCAAATAAATGTGAATGCGACACTTCCTTGCAAGGAAATAGCGTTTGCAGATGTCTACGTACCGAAGCAATTGAGTTCAAATGCTTCTTAAAACGAGATATTGCATCTGTGACGTCCGGCGTATCGCCGTCCACCCCCCGACGCCTCCCACAGAGAGCAGGGACGAATTACCTGCAGCCGTCCACGACCAAGCGCACGGGTAAACACCCCTTTCGCCGAGCCAAGGCAGCCGACCCGCAAATCACGCCCCGGAGATGGACCAACCATTTGCGCTACCGCGCAAATCACAACACCCACGATCCACCTTCGCAACAACGACTCACCGAATCGCCTACCGTAACTCAGCCATACTTCATTTTTTCTAATATATATAACTATACATATTAATTCTAGATCTAAGTACACACGACACTATTCGATGTAACACGAACAACACTCACACATAATTTTAAGATATATTTATAATCAATATTCTCTAAGAAACGATGCGCTCGCGCGCGCATTCGACGCGCGCGGCTCACGCGTAACGCGAGCCGCGCCCCACCGCAAGGGCCGTCCGCCCTACTCCTACCGTCCGCCCCACTCGATGGGCTCAGCGACTCGCGCGCCACGAGAACCGAGGAGGTCTCGTGCACGCGAGTGGATCGTCACTTCGTCCCGGGCATCGCCCGGCTCCGGTTCTCTTCCGACTTCATCCCGGGCATCACCCGACTTCAGACCTCTCTCAAACCTCGAATTCTAATTCAAATCGTATTCAAGTTCCTATTCTATTTCTAAATCTAAGTTCTATTTCTAGTTCATTAAGTTACTCTAAATCTAGATAGGGAAGTAAGTGTATAGCTAGGATTAATCAAGAATATATCTTTATTTTATTTCTACATTCGAGTCCTTATTCATTTTATATCTACGCGACACCCTCCGGTTCTCGCGTACAACCATACACAGCGCTACTTTGCGGAGATACAGACACTTGAACCTCTGCATTAGATAGAGCGGACCGCCGCTTATCTGTGCCGAATACAAGTGGAAGATCTCCCGAGTGGACGATCATTCTTCGCCCTCCTGGACCGACGACGATAGAGCGGACCGCCGCTTATCCGACTCGAATCTAGTTAGGAGAAGAAGATCTCGTATGTGTCGCACCGCTACCAAGAAGACGCGCCGCGCCGGTAGAAAGAATTTCTTGCGACAACTTGTGCGGGAATATAACGGATCCCAGGCGTGCCCAGCCTACCATTCCGTGATTGCTGTTACTGCTGTCCGCATCCAGCCTCCTGCAGCACCACCGACATCTCCGACGCCAGCATCCGAGTCCGGTCAACGTCGCTGGACCCTCACTCCATTGACGCTCCCTCAACGCCCATCTTACGCGTCCACTGTCCCAGCCGGTGACCCTCGACGACAGCGGTACCTGGAAAGGGGATATTAAGGTGTTCATCGACGAAAGGTAAGTAAATTTCACTTTACCGCATCGAAAAGGGTAAAATTACCGCTCGCGTCCCATAAAAGGAAACCACGGTACCCATCACAATCGAGTGATCGGCCCTGTGTTTTATATTTCGTTTCGTACGGTCGACTCCGGAAATTCTCCCGGTCCCGGACGTGACACGAATTTGGTGACAGCGGTGGGATAAGCCTCGCGATTTCCGTCAGAAATTCCGCTCGATCGGGAACGCGACCAACTATGGCGACGCGAACGCCGGTAAAGACCCGTCACCAGCCGCCTCGAGGCACCGCCGCGACTAGTGAAACCGACAAAGAGCACCACGCAGCTCGAACAATAGACTTCCAAGACGCACTTGCCGAGCCTCTTCCGCGAACTACCGATACAGCAGAAAGTAATCGGGCCGCTGATAACACTATCGCGTTGCTTCAACAGTTAGATCAGATGCGTCGCGAACTGGAAGCGCTCCGACGTTCTCAAAATCTTACTAGGACCGATACAGCATCTCTCGAATTTCCCGGTCTTAATTCAACGCCACCGCGAAGCGCGTACACGGATAATCCGAATTCCCACGACGAGCTATCTTTAAAACAGGCACTAGAATCCGTTCCGCAGTACGATGGCCAAAATATACCCGTGTTGCAATTTACGCGTGCATGTAAGCGCGCGTACGACTTGATCCCGAACGGATGCGAGCGCACATTTACGCGTCTCGTAAAAAGTAAATTGAAAGGTCGCGCATATTTAGCCGTAGAGGATGAGCCATGCAATTCCATTCTTGAGCTGACAGACATACTTAGGAATTCATTCGGAGCTATTCGATCCGCCGATCACTATAGAGGTGAACTAACGAACATCTTTATGAAGCCCGGAGAACATATCCTTGATTACGTTAGTAGAGTTAAAGACCTTCGGTCAGCGATAATTGATTGCGAGAGACTTTCCCCATACGTTTCGCAATCAGCCTCCAACGTGGATGAGCTGACGCTTCGTTGTTTTATAGACGGATTGATCCCCGAAATTAGATTGCAAATTCCGTTGTCGCAGGTACAGTCTCCGCAAGACGCGTTCGCGCGCGCTCGAGAACTCTATAAGCGTCATATTCTAGATTGTGAACGTTTAACATCGTCTCGACCCCGCGCTGAGCCAAAAATTATTCGCAACGAAGTAATTTGTTCGGTTTGCAACAATATTGGTCACTACGCTAGAGACTGTCGTTCCAGATCCATGCCGCGACAAATCTCGAACGCGCCTCGTCCGATTATTCCACGCGAAGTCCCCACGAATAGAACATCCTACGAAAATCCGCGTCCTTTAACGTCACAGGACAGATACTGCAGATACTGCAAAAATCCGGGCCATACCATCGAAGAGTGCCGCAAAAGGCAATTCAACAATAATCTTCGGCAATCGGG
Organism: Xylocopa sonorina; assembly: GCF_050948175.1. Lineage (NCBI taxonomy): Eukaryota > Metazoa > Arthropoda > Insecta > Hymenoptera > Apidae > Xylocopa > Xylocopa sonorina. Next base: position 530,326 of record NW_027490223.1, on the reverse strand, counting down.
AAACGAATACGGCCTCCAGCCGCGCCGCGAGACAGGTCGCGAGGCCGCCCGGAATATAAAGACTCTCGCGATAAACGACCCACAATCTATAATAGACAACCCAGCGCCTCAATAAAATTGACTGGGAAAACTAATACTCCCAGCGTAATTCTACGTTCAGCCGCCTTATTAAAAGACACGGAATTTATGATAGACACGGGCGCGGAAATTAACATTATAAAAAAATCGGCACTAGCTCCTTCCGCACGTGTAGACCGGTCCGAAATATTAGTTATTACCGGTGTAACCAACGGGCAAACCAATACGATAGGTTCCGTAAATATCGTCTTATTCGGCCGCGTAGTACCGTTTAACGTTGTTAACAACGATTTTCCACTAAAACCAGACGGTATCCTAGGGTCAGGTTTCTGCGCCGACGCAGAAATTTCCTTCATTAAGAAACAAGTCAGGTGGCACGGAACGACTATACCGTTTTGTCGCGATATAATTTCCACGGAAATAATACAAAATCCTAATTCAGGACAAATCATTCCGAGAAATCGCGAAATACCGAAACCGACAGTCGAAAAGCCACCAGTACCAGTTCCGAATCCTAAACCTACTACGAAATCGCAAAAAGAGCCGCGGAAAACCGCGAAAAATTTTTTCAAAAAAGACAAATTCTCCATTCCACCACGCGCAAATGTCGGTATTAAAGTTCGTATAATAAATACTCATATTTCCGAGGGAATAATTCCCCGAATCGACATCGCGCCGGGTGTTTATTTCGGTGACGCATTAGTCAAAGTAAACGGAGATAAGGCGATCGCGAGAATTACAAACTCCACCGACCAGACAGTCGAATTCGCTTTATCTCCGATCGAACTCGAACCGTTGGAAATATCGGATAACCCAACGGAGAAGAATAACACGCTGTTTCCAACGTTCTCACGAACGACAAATATTCGTTCAAATTCTAATTCTATTTCTGCCGAACGGTCCGGCAAAACCCAGAAGGGTAATTCGAATCTTTCCAATTCCATTTCAACGCCACGTCTTGAGCACGGATTCCCTCCTTCAGCGGAAAACAAACGAACGTACGCACAAGTGACGAAATCTGCCGTGAAAGACAACTCGACGAAATCTCGACTCCACAAAATAATAGAATCACTTCGACTCGAACACTTAAATATAGAAGAGAGAAACCATGTAATAGAATTAATAGATAAGAGTCAAGATTTGTTTTATATCGAGGGAGATAGGTTAGGCCATACCACGGCAGCGTCGCACAAAATTCCTACGGTTGACGAAAAACCGATTAATGTTAAGCAATACCGATTCCCACCCGCTCACAAGGAGGAAATTCGAAAGCAAATAGAGTCTCTTCTACATAACGGCATTATTAAAGATTCTAAATCCCCTTATAATTCTCCTCTTTGGGTCGTCCCCAAAAAGGCGGATTCCCAGGGAAAAAAGAGATGGAGGGTAGTTATAGATTACCGCGCACTGAATGAAAAGTCGATCGCGGACGCGTACCCATTGCCATGCATAACCGAGATATTAGATCAACTCGGGAGTGCAAAATATTTTAGCACGTTCGATCTGGCCAGTGGCTTCCACCAGATTCCCATGGAACCCACCGACGCGCACAAAACAGCATTTTCAACACCCAACGGTCATTACGAATTCACTCGAATGCCATTCGGTTTGAAAAACGCACCGGCAACCTTTCAACGTCTTATGGACAGCGCGCTCTCAGGCCTACAGGGAAACGAATTGTTCGTATATCTCGACGATATCGTTGTGTATGCCAGCTCTCTCCAAGAGCACGCTGCGAAGTACTCGAAACTCGTAAATAAACTTAGAGTGGCTAATCTATCCCTGCAGCCTGATAAGTGCGAGTTCCTCCGGCGAGAAGTAAGCTACTTGGGACACATCATAAGCGAGAATGGTGTGAAACCCGATCCGGGTAAAATAAGCGCAGTCCAGAATTTTCCACGTCCGAATAACCAAAAACAGATCAAACAATTTCTAGGCTTAGCGGGATACTATAGACGCTTCATCCCAAATTTTTCAAACACGGCGAAACCACTAACTAATCTATTGAAGAAAGACGCACCGTTCGTCTGGCGTAACGAACAGCAAAACGCTTTTGTAAAACTCCGAGATGCGCTATGCGAGGCGCCAATTCTTCAATATCCTAACTTCAAACTCCCATTTGTTATCACCACAGATGCATCAACGGATGCGATAGGCGCCGTACTGAGCCAAGGGCAAATAGGTCGCGATTTACCGATAGCGTATACGTCTAGACTCTTAAATTCAGCCGAGAGAAATTATTCGACGATAGAAAAGGAGTGTCTCGCTATCATTTACGCAGTTCATCAATTCAGACCATACGTCTATGGCAACCAATTCAAGCTGGTAACAGACCATCGTCCACTGGTGTGGATGAACTCTGTTAAGGACCCATCCAGCCGTCTCGTCAGGTGGAGATTAAAACTCGCGGAGTACGATTATGAAATTGTATACAAATCGGGTAAAACGAATTTAAACGCAGATGCATTATCGCGAAATCCAGCCAAAGTCTGTCCCTTGATTCAACCATCCTCTTCCGACGAAGACATATTTGATATTCCTCCAAAATCTCGAAAACAACAAGAATCCACAATGTCTCTGCCTCCTCCGCCTCCTCCACCTTCACCCGTTACGGATCAACCCACCTCGGATAACTTACCGACGGAACACACGAGATACGAACCATTGTTTAAATTCACACGCGACAATATCGCCATGAGACGTGATAACGTTGTTCTCTTCATTACCAAGTCCGGACAGCCTTACGACGCAGGAGCTAAACAAATTGATGAAGCGGGAAAATTCTTTTCACATAAAACGGGAATCAACCTCACAAAAGCCAAAGTAGTCCAAGTCGATAATTTTTACCAAATCCAATTGCCAGTCGTAGAACACGAAAAACGCGCAATCGATTTCGATTTAGTAGTAGAAGCTCTACGTTCTCTCTTCGATGTCGTTTCAGAATTACAACTAACTTCAATAAGCATAGCTCAAACGTACTTAGATTCAATTTCATGGTCGCGAATTCAGAAAATATTACAAGATTTATTTTACGAAACCCCACTTCAAATTACCGTTTGCCAAGGCTTGATACTCATTCCACCCGAACAACATAGAGAGAGTATCATAAAAACAAATCACGATACACCGGTTGGCGGACATAAAGGCGTAAACAAAACATACTCGCGCGTCAGAGAACGTTATTATTGGCCAAACATGAAGGCCCAAATTCAAGAGTATATAAGTAAATGCAAGAGCTGCCAATCCGAAAAACTAGTCCGAGTCAAAACCAAACAACCTTTAACCTTAACGGATACTCCAGGATGCGCCTTCGATAAAATATCGATGGACGTCATGGGTCCGCTTCCAACCACTCCCGAAGGTTTTACAAATATCCTAACAATACAAGATCTATTAACAAAATACTCCGTCGCAATTCCACTCAAACAGACATCTGCGGTCGATATTGCAGATGCCTTGATTACCCAATTTATATGCAAGTTCGGATGCCCAAAAGGGATTTTAACCGACCAAGGCACAAACTTCATAAACAGCCTTATAAAAGCAATAGCAATCAAATTTCGAATTAAACAATATAAATCAACTGCATTCCACCCTCAGACAAACGGTTCGGTGGAAAGATCCCACCACGTGCTCGCTGAATATCTTAAACATTTCATCAGCACCAGTGGCGATTGGGAAAGATGGCTCCCATACGCCATGTTTTCATATAACACCAGCGTTCACGAAGGCACTTTGTACACACCCCACGAGTTAGTTTTCGGGCGTATCGCCAGAACACCTTCGGAAACACCGTTCCAAGATCTGTCGGAAAACGAGACATACTCGGATTATTTAATCGAACTCAATCAGAAAATTTCTAACTCTCAGAAAATAGCGAAAGAAAATCTGGACCGTGCAAAACAGCGAGCGAAGCATTATTATGATAAAAAACAAAATGTACAGAAATTCGAGACCGGACAATGGGTGTTCCTATTAAGAGAACCACTCAAACACAAGTTCCAATCACAATACGTGGGCCCATATCGGATTCTCGAAGTTCTAAGCAATAATAATGTCAAATTGTCAATCAAAGGGAAAACAAAAATTGTCCACGCGAACAAATTGAAACTGTGTAAACGCATGAATGAATTCGAAAAGAAAAAGACTGAAAATGAAACGAGTGAGAGCGAGACAGGTGCGAGAATTAGTGCTAATCGTATCAGTACAACTGACAAAGACAGTGACAGTGCCAGTTCCGATCCAATGAGAGACGAAGGTGCAATCCATAACAAAAGAGGCCACTCCATAGAGGCAGAACGAGCCCGGTACACCAATAAACGCAGGGACTCAGCGGTACCACGGCAGCCAACCGGCAGCGCAGCAAACTTCGAGGCCCGCCCCGACAGGTATCAGCCAGTCAGGAGATCTTGGCCCCGCCAAGATTCCTTTTCGAGGGGGGGAGGTGTGACGTCCGGCGTATCGCCGTCCACCCCCCGACGCCTCCCACAGAGAGCAGGGACGAATTACCTGCAACCGTCCACGACCAAGCGCACGGGTAAACACCCCTTTCGCCGAGCCAAGGCAGCCGACCCGCAAATCACGCCCCGGAGATGGACCAACCATTTGCGCTACCGCGCAAATCACAACACCCACGATCCACCTTCGCAACAACGACTCACCGAATCGCCTACCGTAACTCAGCCATACTTCATTTTTTCTAATATATATAACTATACATATTAATTCTAGATCTAAGTACACACGACACTATTCGATGTAACACGAACAACACTCACACATAATTTTAAGATATATTTATAATCAATATTCTCTAAGAAACGATGCGCTCGCGCGCGCATTCGACGCGCGCGGCTCACGCGTAACGCGAGCCGCGCCCCACCGCAAGGGCCGTCCGCCCTACTCCTACCGTCCGCCCCACTCGAAGGGCTCAGCGACTCGCGCGCCACGAGAACCGAGGAGGTCTCGTGCACGCGAGTGGATCGTCACTTCGTCCCGGGCATCGCCCGGCTCCGGTTCTCTTCCGACTTCATCCCGGGCATCACCCGACTTCAGACCTCTCTCAAACCTCGAATTCTAATTCAAATCGTATTCAAGTTCCTATTCTATTTCTAAATCTAAGTTCTATTTCTAGTTCATTAAGTTACTCTAAATCTAGATAGGGAAGTAAGTGTATAGCTAGGATTAATCAAGAATATATCTTTATTTTATTTCTACATTCGAGTCCTTATTCATTTTATATCTACGCGACACCCTCCGGTTCTCGCGTACAACCATACACAGCGCTACTTTGCGGAGATACAGACACTTGAACCTCTGCATTAGATAGAGCGGACCGCCGCTTATCTGTGCCGAATACAAGTGGAAGATCTCCCGAGTGGACGATCATTCTTCGCCCTCCTGGACCGACGACGATAGAGCGGACCGCCGCTTATCCGACTCGAATCTAGTTAGGAGAAGAAGATCTCGTATGTGTCGCACCGCTACCAAGAAGACGCGCCGCGCCGGTAGAAAGAATTTCTTGCGACAACTTGTGCGGGAATATAACGGATCCCAGGCGTGCCCAGCCTACCATTCCGTGATTGCTGTTACTGCTGTCCGCATCCAGCCTCCTGCAGCACCACCGACATCTCCGACGCCAGCATCCGAGTCCGGTCAACGTCGCTGGACCCTCACTCCATTGACGCTCCCTCAACGCCCATCTTACGCGTCCACTGTCCCAGCCGGTGACCCTCGACGACAGCGGTACCTGGAAAGGGGATATTAAGGTGTCCATCGACGAAAGGTAAGTAAATTTCACTTTACCGCATCGAAAAGGGTAAAATTACCGCTCGCGTCCCATAAAAGGAAACCACGGTACCCATCACAATCGAGTGATCGGCCCTGTGTTTTATATTTCGTTTCGTACGGTCGACTCCGGAAATTCTCCCGGTCCCGGACGTGACACTTGCAAGGAAATAGCGTTTGCAGATGTCTACCTATCGTAGCAATAGAGTTCTAATGCTTCTTAAAACGCGATATCGCATCTCATTTCTATGTTTCATGGTAAGATATAATATGATTTGCGAAGTATCATGTATTCCTCGTCTACACTTCAAATGAATGTAAATGCGACACTTCCTTGCAAGGAAATAGCGATTGCAGATGTCTACCTATCGTAGCAATAGAGTTCTAATGCTTCTTAAAACGCGATATCGCATCTCATTTCTATGTTTCATGGTAAGATATAATATGATTTGCGAAGTGTTATGTATTCCTCGTCTACACTTCAAATGAATGTAAATGCGACACTTCCTTGCTGGGAAATAGCGTCTGCAGATGTCTAGGTATCGTAGCAATAGAGTTCTAATGCTTCTTAAAACGCGATATCGTATCTCATTTCTATGTTTCATGGTAAGATGTAATATGATTTGCGAAGTGTTATGTATTCCTCGTCTACACTTCAAATGAATGTAAATGCGTTGCTTCCTTGCAAGGAAATAGCGTTTGCAAATGTCTACGTATCGAAGCAATAGAGTTCAAATGCTTCTTAAAACGAGATACTGCATCTCATATCTATGTTTCATGATAAGATATAATATTCATTGCGAAGTGCTATGCATTCCTCGCCTACGATTCAAATGAATGTAAATGCGACACTTCCTTGCAAGGAAATAGCGTTTGCAGATGTCTACGTATCGTAGCAATAGTGTTCTTATGATTCTTAAAAAGCGATATCGCATCTCACTTCTATGTTTCATGGTAAGATATAATATGATTTGCGAAGTGCCATGTATTCCTCGTCTACACTTCAAATGAATGTAAATGCGACACTTCCTTGCAAGGAAAAAGCGTTTGCAGGTGTCTACGTGTCGTAGCAATAGAGTTCTAATGCTTCTTAAAACGCGATATCGCATCTCATTACTATGTTTCATGGTAAGATATAATAAGATTTGCGAAGTGTCATGTATTCCTCGTCTACACTTCAAATGACTGTGAATGCGACACTTGCTCGCTAGGAAATAGCGTTTGCAGATGTCTAGGTATCGTAGCAATGGATTTCTGATGCTTCTTAAAACGCGATATCGCATCTCATTTCTATGTTTCATGGTAAGATATAATATGATTTGCGAAGTGTTATGTATTCCTCGTCTACACATCAAATGAATGTAAATGCGACACTTCCTTGCAAGGAAATAGCATTTGCAGATGTCTACGTATCGTAGCAATGGATTTCTAATGCTTCTTAGAACGAGATATTGCATCTCATATCTATGTTTCATGATAAGATATAATATTCATTGCGAAGTGTTATGCATTCCTCGTCTACGATACAAATGAATGTAAATGCGACACTTCCTTGTTAGGAAATAGCGTCTGCAGATGTCTGGGTATCGTAGCAATAGAGTTCTAGTGCTTCTTAAAACGCGATATCGCATCTCATTTCTACGTTTCATGGTAAGATGTATTATGATTTGTGAAGTGTTATGTATTCCTCGTCTACGATTCAAATGAATGTAAATGCGACACTTCCTTGCAAAGAAATAGCGTTTGCAAATGTCTACGTATCGTAGCAATAGTGTTCTTATGATTCTTAAAAAGCGATATCGCATCTCATTTCTATGTTTCATGGGAAGGTATAATATGATTTGCGAATTGTCATGTATTCCTCGTCTACACTTCAAATGACTGTGAATGCGACACTTGCTCGCTAGGAAATAGCGTTTGCAGATGTCTAGGTATCGTAGCAATAGAGTTCTAATGCTTCTTAAAACGCGATATCGCATCTCATTTCTACGTTTCATGGTAAGATGTATTATGATTTGCGAAGTGTTATGCATTCCTCGTCTACGATTCAAATGAATGTAAATGCGACACTTCCTTGCAAGGAAATAGCGTTTGCAGATGTCTACCTATCGTAGCAATAGAGTTCTAATGCTTCTTAAAACGCGATATCGCATCTCATTTCTATGTTTCATGGTAAGATATAATATGATTTGCGAAGTATCATGTATTCCTCGTCTACACTTCAAATGAATGTAAATGCGATGCTTCCTTGCAAGGAAATAGCGTTTGCAAATGTCTACGTATCGAAGCAATAGAGTTCAAATGCTTCTTAAAACGAGATACTGCATCTCATATCTATGTTTCATGATAAGATATAATATTCATTGCGAAGTGCTATGCATTCCTCGCCTACGATTCAAATGATAGAAAATGCGACACTTCCTTGCAAGGAAATAGCGTTTGCAGATGTCTACGTATCGTAGCAATAGAGTTCTTATGATTCTTAAAACCCGATATCGCATCCCATTTCTATGTTTCATGGTAAGATATAACATGATTTGCGAAGTGTCATGTATTCCTCGTTTACACTTCAAATCAATGTAAATGCGACACTTCCTTGTTAGGAAATAGCGTCTGCAGATGTCTGGGTATCGTAGCAATAGAGTTCTAGTGCTTCTTGAAACGCGATATCGCATCTCATTTCTACGTTTCATGGTAAGATGTATTATGATTTGTGAAGTGTTATGCATTCCTCTGCTACGATTCAAATGAATGTAAATGCGACACTTCCTTGCAAGGAAATAGCGTTTGCAGATGTCTACGTATCGTAGCAATAGTGTTCTAATGATTCTTAAAAAGCGATATCGCATCTCACTTCTATGTTTCATGGTAAGGTATAATATGATTTGCGAAGTGTTATGTATTCCTCGTCTACACTTCAAATGAATGTGAATGCGACACTTCCTCGCTAGGAAATAGCGTCTGCAGATGTCTAGGTATCGTAGCAATAGAGTTCCAATGCTTCTTAAAACGAGATAGTGCATCTAATATCTATGTTTCATGATAAGATATAATATTCATTGCGAAGTGTTATGCATTCCTCGTCTACGATACAAATGAATGTAAATGCGACACTTCCTTGTTAGGAAATAGCGTCTGCAGATGTCTGGGTATCGTAGCAATAGAGTTCTAGTGCTTCTTAAAACGCGATATCGCATCTCATTTCTACGTTTCATGGTAAGATGTATTATGATTTGTGAAGTGTTATGCATTCCTCGTCTACGATTCAAATGAATGTAAATGCGACACTTCCTTGCAAAGAAATAGCGTTTGCAGATGTCTACGTATCGTAGCAATAGTGTTCTTATGATTCTTAAAAAGCGATATCGCATCTCATTTCTATGTTTCATGGTAAGGTATAATATGATTTGCGAATTGTCATGTATTCCTCGTCTACACTTCAAATGACTGTGAATGCGACACTTGCTCGCTAGGAAATAGCGTTTGCAGATGTCTAGGTATCGTAGCAATAGAGTTCTAATGCTTCTTAAAACGCGATATCGCATCTCATTTCTACGTTTCATGGTAAGATGTATTATGATTTGCGAAGTGTTATGCATTCCTCGTCTACGATTCAAATGAATGTAAATGCGACACTTCCTTGCAAGGAAATAGCGTTTGCAGATGTCTACCTATCGTAGCAATAGAGTTCTAATGCTTCTTAAAACGCGATATCGCATCTCATTTCTATGTTTCATGGTAAGATATAATATGATTTGCGAAGTATCATGTATTCCTCGTCTACACTTCAAATGAATGTAAATGCGATGCTTCCTTGCAAGGAAATAGCGTTTGCAAATGTCTACGTATCGAAGCAATAGAGTTCAAATGCTTCTTAAAACGAGATACTGCATCTCATATCTATGTTTCATGATAAGATATAATATTCATTGCGAAGTGCTATGCATTCCTCGCCTACGATTCAAATGATAGAAAATGCGACACTTCCTTGCAAGGAAATAGCGTTTGCAGATGTCTACGTATCGTAGCAATAGAGTTCTTATGATTCTTAAAACCCGATATCGCATCCCATTTCTATGTTTCATGGTAAGATATAACATGATTTGCGAAGTGTCATGTATTCCTCGTTTACACTTCAAATCAATGTAAATGCGACACTTCCTTGTTAGGAAATAGCGTCTGCAGATGTCTGGGTATCGTAGCAATAGAGTTCTAGTGCTTCTTGAAACGCGATATCGCATCTCATTTCTACGTTTCATGGTAAGATGTATTATGATTTGTGAAGTGTTATGCATTCCTCTGCTACGATTCAAATGAATGTAAATGCGACACTTCCTTGCAAGGAAATAGCGTTTGCAGATGTCTACGTATCGTAGCAATAGTGTTCTTATGATTCTTAAAAAGCGATATCGCATCTCACTTCTATGTTTCATGGTAAGGTATAATATGATTTGCGAAGTGTTATGTATTCCTCGTCTACACTTCAAATGAATGTGAATGCGACACTTCCTCGCTAGGAAATAGCGTCTGCAGATGTCTAGGTATCGTAGCAATAGAGTTCCAATGCTTCTTAAAACGAGATAGTGCATCTAATATCTATGTTTCATGATAAGATATAATATTCATTGCGAAGTGTTATGCATTCCTCGTCTACGATTCAAATGAAAGTAAATGCGACACTTCCTTGCAAGGAAATAGCGTTTGCAGATGTCTACGTATCGTAGCAATAGAGTTCTTATAATTCTTAAAACGCGATTTCGCATCTCATTTCTATGTTTCATGGTAAGATATAATATGATTTGCGAAGTATCATGTATTCCTCGTCTACACTTCAAATGAACGTAAATGCGACACTTCCTTGCTAGGATATAGCGTCTGCAGATGTCTAGGTATCGCAGCAATAGAGTTCTAATGATTCTTAAAACGCGATATCGCTTCTCATTTCTATGTTTCATGATAAGATATAATATGATTTGCGAAGTGTTATGTATTCCTCGTCTACACTTCAAATGAATGTAAATGCGACACTTCCTTGCAAGGAAATAGCGATTGCAGATGTCTACCTATCGTAGCAATAGAGTTCTATTGCTTCTTAAAACGCGATATCGCATCCCATTTCTATGTTTCATGGTAAGATATAATATGATTTGCGAAGTATCATGTATTCCTCGTCTACACTTCAAATGAATGTAAATGCGACACTTGCTTGCAAGGAAATAGCGTTTGGAGATGTTTACGTATCGAAGCAACAGAGTTCAAATGCTTCTTAAAACGAGATATTGCATCTCATATCTATGTTTCATGATAAGATATAGTATTCATTGCGAAGTGTTATGCATTCCTCGTCTACGATTCAAACGAAAGTAAATGCGATACTTCCTTGCAAGGAAATAGCATTTGCAGATGTCTACCTATCGTAGCAATAGTGCTCTAATGCTTCATAAAACGCGATATCGCATCTCATTTCTATGTATCATGGTAAGATATAATATTCATTGCGAAGTGTTATGCATTCCTCGTCTACGATTCAAATGAAAGTAAATGCGGCACTTCCTTGCAAGGAAATAGTGTTTGCAGATGTCTCCGTATCGTAACAATAGTGTTCTTATGATTCTTGAAACGCGATATCGCATCTCATTTCTATGTTTCATGGTAAGATATAATATGATTTGCGAAGTGTTATGTATTCCTCGTCTATACTTCAAATGAATGTAAATACGACACTTCCTTGCAAGGAAATAGCGTTTGCAAATATCTGCCTATCGTAGCAATAGTATTCTAATGCTTCTTAAAACGCGATATCGCATCTCACTTCTATGTTTCATGGTAAGATATAATATGATTTGCGAAGTGTTATGCATTCCTCGTCTACGATTCAAATGAACGTAAATGCGACACTTCCTTTCAAGGAAATAGCGTTTGCAGATGTCTACGTATCGTAACAATAGAGTTCTTATGATACTTAAAACGCGATATCGCATCTCATTTCTATGATTCATGGTAAGGTATAATATGATTTGCGAATTGTCATGTATTCCTCGTCTACACTTCAAATGACTGTGAATGCGACACTTCCTCGCTAGGAAATAGCGTCTGCAGATGTCTAGGTATCGTAGCAATAGAGTTCCAATGCTTCTTAAAACGAGATAGTGCATCTAATATCTATGTTTCATGATAAGATATAATATTCATTGCGAAGTGTTATGCATTCCTCGTCTACGATACAAATGAATGTAAATGCGACACTTCCTTGTTAGGAAATAGCGTCTGCAGATGTCTGGGTATCGTAGCAATAGAGTTCTAGTGCTTCTTAAAACGCGATATCGCATCTCATTTCTACGTTTCATGGTAAGATGTATTATGATTTGTGAAGTGTTATGCATTCCTCGTCTACGATTCAAATGAATGTAAATGCGACACTTCCTTGCAAAGAAATAGCGTTTGCAGATGTCTACGTATCGTAGCAATAGTGTTCTTATGATTCTTAAAAAGCGATATCGCATCTCATTTCTATGTTTCATGGTAAGGTATAATATGATTTGCGAATTGACATGTATTCCTCGTCTACACTTCAAATGACTGTGAATGCGACACTTGCTCGCTAGGAAATAGCGTTTGCAGATGTCTAGGTATCGTAGCAATAGAGTTCTAATGCTTCTTAAAACGCGATATCGCATCTCATTTCTACGTTTCATGGTAAGATGTATTATGATTTGCGAAGTGTTATGCATTCCTCGTCTACGATTCAAATGAATGTAAATGCGACACTTCCTTGCAAGGAAATAGCGTTTGCAGATGTCTACCTATCGTAGCAATAGAGTTCTAATGCTTCTTAAAACGCGATATCGCATCTCATTTCTATGTTTCATGGTAAGATATAATATGATTTGCGAAGTATCATGTATTCCTCGTCTACACTTCAAATGAATGTAAATGCGATGCTTCCTTGCAAGGAAATAGCGTTTGCAAATGTCTACGTATCGAAGCAATAGAGTTCAAATGCTTCTTAAAACGAGATACTGCATCTCATATCTATGTTTCATGATAAGATATAATATTCATTGCGAAGTGCTATGCATTCCTCGCCTACGATTCAAATGATAGAAAATGCGACACTTCCTTGCAAGGAAATAGCGTTTGCAGATGTCTACGTATCGTAGCAATAGAGTTCTTATGATTCTTAAAACCCGATATCGCATCCCATTTCTATGTTTCATGGTAAGATATAACATGATTTGCGAAGTGTCATGTATTCCTCGTTTACACTTCAAATCAATGTAAATGCGACACTTCCTTGTTAGGAAATAGCGTCTGCAGATGTCTGGGTATCGTAGCAATAGAGTTCTAGTGCTTCTTGAAACGCGATATCGCATCTCATTTCTACGTTTCATGGTAAGATGTATTATGATTTGTGAAGTGTTATGCATTCCTCTGCTACGATTCAAATGAATGTAAATGCGACACTTCCTTGCAAGGAAATAGCGTTTGCAGATGTCTACGTATCGTAGCAATAGTGTTCTTATGATTCTTAAAAAGCGATATCGCATCTCACTTCTATGTTTCATGGTAAGGTATAATATGATTTGCGAAGTGTTATGTATTCCTCGTCTACACTTCAAATGAATGTGAATGCGACACTTCCTCGCTAGGAAATAGCGTCTGCAGATGTCTAGGTATCGTAGCAATAGAGTTCCAATGCTTCTTAAAACGAGATAGTGCATCTAATATCTATGTTTCATGATAAGATATAATATTCATTGCGAAGTGTTATGCATTCCTCGTCTACGATTCAAATGAAAGTAAATGCGACACTTCCTTGCAAGGAAATAGCGTTTGCAGATGTCTACGTATCGTAGCAATAGAGTTCTTATAATTCTTAAAACGCGATTTCGCATCTCATTTCTATGTTTCATGGTAAGATATAATATGATTTGCGAAGTATCATGTATTCCTCGTCTACACTTCAAATGAACGTAAATGCGACACTTCCTTGCTAGGATATAGCGTCTGCAGATGTCTGGGTATCGTAGCAATAGAGTTCTAGTGCTTCTTGAAACGCGATATCGCATCTCATTTCTACGTTTCATGGTAAGATGTATTATGATTTGTGAAGTGTTATGCATTCCTCTGCTACGATTCAAATGAATGTAAATGCGACACTTCCTTGCAAGGAAATAGCGTCTGCAGATGTCTACGTATCGTAGCAATGGATTTCTGATGCTTCTTAGAACGCGATATAGCATCTCATTTCTATGTTTCATGGTAAGATATAATATGATTTGCGAAGTGTTATGTATTCCTCGTCTACACTTCAAATGAATGTAAATGCGACACATCCTTGCAAGGAAATAGCGTTTGCAGATGTCTACGTATCGAAGCAATAGTGTTCTAATGCTTCTTAAAACGCGATATCGCATCTCATTTCTATGTTTCATGGTAAGATATAATATTCATTGTGAAGTGTTATGCATTCCTCGTCTACGATTCAAATGAAAGTAAATGCGACACTTCCTTGCAAGGAAATAGCGTTTGCAGATGTCTACGTATCGTAGCAATAGAGTTCTTATGATTCTTAAAACCCGATATCGCATCCCATTTCTATGTTTCATGGTAAGATATAACATGATTTGCGAAGTGTCATGTATTCCTCGTTTACACTTCAAATCAATGTAAATGCGACACTTCCTTGTTAGGAAATAGCGTCTGCAGATGTCTGGGTATCGTAGCAATAGAGTTCTAGTGCTTCTTGAAACGCGATATCGCATCTCATTTCTACGTTTCATGGTAAGATGTATTATGATTTGTGAAGTGTTATGCATTCCTCTGCTACGATTCAAATGAATGTAAATGCGACACTTCCTTGCAAGGAAATAGCGTCTGCAGATGTCTACGTATCGTAGCAATGGATTTCTGATGCTTCTTAGAACGCGATATAGCATCTCATTTCTATGTTTCATGGTAAGATATAATATGATTTGCGAAGTGTTATGTATTCCTCGTCTACACTTCAAATGAATGTAAATGCGACACATCCTTGCAAGGAAATAGCGTTTGCAGATGTCTACGTATCGAAGCAATAGTGTTCTAATGCTTCTTAAAACGCGATATCGCATCTCATTTCTATGTTTCATGGTAAGATATAATATTCATTGTGAAGTGTTATGCATTCCTCGTCTACGATTCAAATGAAAGTAAATGCGACACTTCCTTGCAAGGAAATAGCGTTTGCAGATGTCTACGTATCGAAGCAATAGAGTTTTAATGCTTCTTAAAATGCGATATCGCATCTCATTTCTATGTTTCATGGTAAGATGTAATATGATTCGCGAGATGTTATGTATTCCTCGTCTACACTTCAAATTAATGTATATGCGACACTTCCTTGCTAGGAAATAGCGTTTGCAGATGTCTACGTATCGTAGCAATAGAGTTCTTATAATTCTTAAAACGCGATTTCGCATCTCATTTCTATGTTTCATGGTAAGGTATAATATGATTTGCGAAGTGTTATGTATTCCTCGTCTACACATCAAATGAATGTAAATGCGACACTTCCTGGCAAGGAAATAGCGTTTGCAGATGTCTACGTATCGTAGCAATAGATTTCTAATGCTTCTTAAAACGCGATATCGCATCTCATTTCTATGTTTCATGGTAAGATATAATATGATTTGCGAAGTATCATGTATTCCTCGTCTACACTTCAAATGAACGTAAATGCGTCACTTCCTTGCTAGGATATAGCGTCTGCAGATGTCCACGTATCGTAGCAATGGATTTCTGATGCTTCTTAGAACGCGATATCGCATCTCATTTCTATGTTTCATGGTAAGATAGAATATGATTTGCGAAGTGCCATGTATTCCTCGTCTACACTTCAAATGAATGTAAATGCGACACTTCCTTGCAAGGAAAAAGCGTTTGCAGGTGTCTACGTGTCGTAGCAATAGAGTTCTAATGCTTCTTAAAACGCGATATCGCATCTCATTACTATGTTTCATGGTAAGATATAATAAGATTTGCGAAGTGTCATGTATTCCTCGTCTACACTTCAAATGACTGTGAATGCGACACTTGCTCGCTAGGAAATAGCGTTTGCAGATGTCTAGTGTCACGTCCGGGACCGGGAGAATTTCCGGAGTCGACCGTACGAAACGAAATATAAAACACAGGGCCGATCACTCGATTGTGATGGGTACCGTGGTTTCCTTTTATGGGACGCGAGCGGTAATTTTACCCTTTTCGATGCGGTAAAGTGAAATTTACTTACCTTTCGTCGATGAACACCTTAATATCCCCTTTCCAGGTACCGCTGTCGTCGAGGGTCACCGGCTGGGACAGTGGACGCGTAAGATGGGCGTTGAGGGAGCGTCAATGGAGTGAGGGTCCAGCGACGTTGACCGGACTCGGATGCTGGCGTCGGAGATGTCGGTGGTGCTGCAGGAGGCTGGATGCGGACAGCAGTAACAGCAATCACGGAATGGTAGGCTGGGCACGCCTGGGATCCGTTATATTCCCGCACAAGTTGTCGCAAGAAATTCTTTCTACCGGCGCGGCGCGTCTTCTTGGTAGCGGTGCGACACATACGAGATCTTCTTCTCCTAACTAGATTCGAGTCGGATAAGCGGCGGTCCGCTCTATCGTCGTCGGTCCAGGAGGGCGAAGAATGATCGTCCACTCGGGAGATCTTCCACTTGTATTCGGCACAGATAAGCGGCGGTCCGCTCTATCTAATGCAGAGGTTCAAGTGTCTGTATCTCCGCAAAGTAGCGCTGTGTATGGTTGTACGCGAGAACCGGAGGGTGTCGCGTAGATATAAAATGAATAAGGACTCGAATGTAGAAATAAAATAAAGATATATTCTTGATTAATCCTAGCTATACACTTACTTCCCTATCTAGATTTAGAGTAACTTAATGAACTAGAAATAGAACTTAGATTTAGAAATAGAATAGGAACTTGAATACGATTTGAATTAGAATTCGAGGTTTGAGAGAGGTCTGAAGTCGGGTGATGCCCGGGATGAAGTCGGAAGAGAACCGGAGCCGGGCGATGCCCGGGACGAAGTGACGATCCACTCGCGTGCACGAGACCTCCTCGGTTCTCGTGGCGCGCGAGTCGCTGAGCCCTTCGAGTGGGGCGGACGGTAGGAGTAGGGCGGACGGCCCTTGCGGTGGGGCGCGGCTCGCGTTACGCGTGAGCCGCGCGCGTCGAATGCGCGCGCGAGCGCATCGTTTCTTAGAGAATATTGATTATAAATATATCTTAAAATTATGTGTGAGTGTTGTTCGTGTTACATCGAATAGTGTCGTGTGTACTTAGATCTAGAATTAATATGTATAGTTATATATATTAGAAAAAATGAAGTATGGCTGAGTTACGGTAGGCGATTCGGTGAGTCGTTGTTGCGAAGGTGGATCGTGGGTGTTGTGATTTGCGCGGTAGCGCAAATGGTTGGTCCATCTCCGGGGCGTGATTTGCGGGTCGGCTGCCTTGGCTCGGCGAAAGGGGTGTTTACCCGTGCGCTTGGTCGTGGACGGTTGCAGGTAATTCGTCCCTGCTCTCTGTGGGAGGCGTCGGGGGGTGGACGGCGATACGCCGGACGTCACACCTCCCCCCCTCGAAAAGGAATCTTGGCGGGGCCAAG
Source organism: Xylocopa sonorina (assembly GCF_050948175.1). Classification (NCBI taxonomy): domain Eukaryota; kingdom Metazoa; phylum Arthropoda; class Insecta; order Hymenoptera; family Apidae; genus Xylocopa; species Xylocopa sonorina. The sequence goes on along the minus strand of NW_027490223.1, from coordinate 512,814 downwards.
ATCTCCTGACTGGCTGATACCTGTCGGGGCGGGCCTCGAAGTTTGCTGCGCTGCCGGTTGGCTGCCGTGGTACCGCTGAGTCCCTGCGTTTATTGGTGTACCGGGCTCGTTCTGCCTCTATGGAGTGGCCTCTTTTGTTATGGATTGCACCTTCGTCTCTCATTGGATCGGAACTGGCACTGTCACTGTCTTTGTCAGTTGTACTGATACGATTAGCACTAATTCTCGCACCTGTCTCGCTCTCACTCGTTTCATTTTCAGTCTTTTTCTTTTCGAATTCATTCATGCGTTTACACAGTTTCAATTTGTTCGCGTGGACAATTTTTGTTTTCCCTTTGATTGACAATTTGACATTATTATTGCTTAGAACTTCGAGAATCCGATATGGGCCCACGTATTGTGATTGGAACTTGTGTTTGAGTGGTTCTCTTAATAGGAACACCCATTGTCCGGTCTCGAATTTCTGTACATTTTGTTTTTTATCATAATAATGCTTCGCTCGCTGTTTTGCACGGTCCAGATTTTCTTTCGCTATTTTCTGAGAGTTAGAAATTTTCTGATTGAGTTCGATTAAATAATCCGAGTATGTCTCGTTTTCCGACAGATCTTGGAACGGTGTTTCCGAAGGTGTTCTGGCGATACGCCCGAAAACTAACTCGTGGGGTGTGTACAAAGTGCCTTCGTGAACGCTGGTGTTATATGAAAACATGGCGTATGGGAGCCATCTTTCCCAATCGCCACTGGTGCTGATGAAATGTTTAAGATATTCAGCGAGCACGTGGTGGGATCTTTCCACCGAACCGTTTGTCTGAGGGTGGAATGCAGTTGATTTATATTGTTTAATTCGAAATTTGATTGCTATTGCTTTTATAAGGCTGTTTATGAAGTTTGTGCCTTGGTCGGTTAAAATCCCTTTTGGGCATCCGAACTTGCATATAAATTGGGTAATCAAGGCATCTGCAATATCGACCGCAGATGTCTGTTTGAGTGGAATTGCGACGGAGTATTTTGTTAATAGATCTTGTATTGTTAGGATATTTGTAAAACCTTCGGGAGTGGTTGGAAGCGGACCCATGACGTCCATCGATATTTTATCGAAGGCGCATCCTGGAGTATCCGTTAAGGTTAAAGGTTGTTTGGTTTTGACTCGGACTAGTTTTTCGGATTGGCAGCTCTTGCATTTACTTATATACTCTTGAATTTGGGCCTTCATGTTTGGCCAATAATAACGTTCTCTGACGCGCGAGTATGTTTTGTTTACGCCTTTATGTCCGCCAACCGGTGTATCGTGATTTGTTTTTATGATACTCTCTCTATGTTGTTCGGGTGGAATGAGTATCAAGCCTTGGCAAACGGTAATTTGAAGTGGGGTTTCGTAAAATAAATCTTGTAATATTTTCTGAATTCGCGACCATGAAATTGAATCTAAGTACGTTTGAGCTATGCTTATTGAAGTTAGTTGTAATTCTGAAACGACATCGAAGAGAGAACGTAGAGCTTCTACTACTAAATCGAAATCGATTGCGCGTTTTTCGTGTTCTACGACTGGCAATTGGATTTGGTAAAAATTATCGACTTGGACTACTTTGGCTTTTGTGAGGTTGATTCCCGTTTTATGTGAAAAGAATTTTCCCGCTTCATCAATTTGTTTAGCTCCTGCGTCGTAAGGCTGTCCGGACTTGGTAATGAAGAGAACAACGTTATCACGTCTCATGGCGATATTGTCGCGTGTGAATTTAAACAATGGTTCGTATCTCGTGTGTTCCGTCGGTAAGTTATCCGAGGTGGGTTGATCCGTAACGGGTGAAGGTGGAGGAGGCGGAGGAGGCAGAGACATTGTGGATTCTTGTTGTTTTCGAGATTTTGGAGGAATATCAAATATGTCTTCGTCGGAAGAGGATGGTTGAATCAAGGGACAGACTTTGGCTGGATTTCGCGATAATGCATCTGCGTTTAAATTCGTTTTACCCGATTTGTATACAATTTCATAATCGTACTCCGCGAGTTTTAATCTCCACCTGACGAGACGGCTGGATGGGTCCTTAACAGAGTTCATCCACACCAGTGGACGATGGTCTGTTACCAGCTTGAATTGGTTGCCATAGACGTATGGTCTGAATTGATGAACTGCGTAAATGATAGCGAGACACTCCTTTTCTATCGTCGAATAATTTCTCTCGGCTGAATTTAAGAGTCTAGACGTATACGCTATCGGTAAATCGCGACCTATTTGCCCTTGGCTCAGTACGGCGCCTATCGCATCCGTTGATGCATCTGTGGTGATAACAAATGGGAGTTTGAAGTTAGGATATTGAAGAATTGGCGCCTCGCATAGCGCATCTCGGAGTTTTACAAAAGCGTTTTGCTGTTCGTTACGCCAGACGAACGGTGCGTCTTTCTTCAATAGATTAGTTAGTGGTTTCGCCGTGTTTGAAAAATTTGGGATGAAGCGTCTATAGTATCCCGCTAAGCCTAGAAATTGTTTGATCTGTTTTTGGTTATTCGGACGTGGAAAATTCTGGACTGCGCTTATTTTACCCGGATCGGGTTTCACACCATTCTCGCTTATGATGTGTCCCAAGTAGCTTACTTCTCGCCGGAGGAACTCGCACTTATCAGGCTGCAGGGATAGATTAGCCACTCTAAGTTTATTTACGAGTTTCGAGTACTTCGCAGCGTGCTCTTGGAGAGAGCTGGCATACACAACGATATCGTCGAGATATACGAACAATTCGTTTCCCTGTAGGCCTGAGAGCGCGCTGTCCATAAGACGTTGAAAGGTTGCCGGTGCGTTTTTCAAACCGAATGGCATTCGAGTGAATTCGTAATGACCGTTGGGTGTTGAAAATGCTGTTTTGTGCGCGTCAGTGGGTTCCATGGGAATCTGGTGGAAGCCACTGGCCAGATCGAACGTGCTAAAATATTTTGCACTCCCGAGTTGATCTAATATCTCGGTTATGCATGGCAATGGGTACGCGTCCGCGATCGACTTTTCATTCAGTGCGCGGTAATCTATAACTACCCTCCATCTCTTTTTTCCCTGGGAATCCGCCTTTTTGGGGACGACCCAAAGAGGAGAATTATAAGGGGATTTAGAATCTTTAATAATGCCGTTATGTAGAAGAGACTCTATTTGCTTTCGAATTTCCTCCTTGTGAGCGGGTGGGAATCGGTATTGCTTAACATTAATCGGTTTTTCGTCAACCGTAGGAATTTTGTGCGACGCTGCCGTGGTATGGCCTAACCTATCTCCCTCGATATAAAACAAATCTTGACTCTTATCTATTAATTCTATTACATGGTTTCTCTCTTCTATATTTAAGTGTTCGAGTCGAAGTGATTCTATTATTTTGTGGAGTCGAGATTTCGTCGAGTTGTCTTTCACGGCAGATTTCGTCACTTGTGCGTACGTTCGTTTGTTTTCCGCTGAAGGAGGGAATCCGTGCTCAAGACGTGGCGTTGAAATGGAATTGGAAAGATTCGAATTACCCTTCTGGGTTTTGCCGGACCGTTCGGCAGAAATAGAATTAGAATTTGAACGAATATTTGTCGTTCGTGAGAACGTTGGAAACAGCGTGTTATTCTTCTCCGTTGGGTTATCCGATATTTCCAACGGTTCGAGTTCGATCGGAGATAAAGCGAATTCGACTGTCTGGTCGGTGGAGTTTGTAATTCTCGCGATCGCCTTATCTCCGTTTACTTTGACTAATGCGTCACCGAAATAAACACCCGGCGCGATGTCGATTCGGGGAATTATTCCCTCGGAAATATGAGTATTTATTATACGAACTTTAATACCGACATTTGCGCGTGGTGGAATGGAGAATTTGTCTTTTTTGAAAAAATTTTTCGCGGTTTTCCGCGGCTCTTTTTGCGATTTCGTAGTAGGTTTAGGATTCGGAACTGGTACTGGTGGCTTTTCGACTGTCGGTTTCGGTATTTCGCGATTTCTCGGAATGATTTGTCCTGAATTAGGATTTTGTATTATTTCCGTGGAAATTATATCGCGACAAAACGGTATAGTCGTTCCGTGCCACCTGACTTGTTTCTTAATGAAGGAAATTTCTGCGTCGGCGCAGAAACCTGACCCTAGGATACCGTCTGGTTTTAGTGGAAAATCGTTGTTAACAACGTTAAACGGTACTACGCGGCCGAATAAGACGATATTTACGGAACCTATCGTATTGGTTTGCCCGTTGGTTACACCGGTAATAACTAATATTTCGGACCGGTCTACACGTGCGGAAGGAGCTAGTGCCGATTTTTTTATAATGTTAATTTCCGCGCCCGTGTCTATCATAAATTCCGTGTCTTTTAATAAGGCGGCTGAACGTAGAATTACGCTGGGAGTATTAGTTTTCCCAGTCAGTTTTATTGAGGCGCTGGGTTGTCTATTATAGATTGTGGGTCGTTTATCGCGAGAGTCTTTATATTCCGGGCGGCCTCGCGACCTGTCTCGCGGCGCGGCTGGAGGCCGTATTCGTTTCCCGATTGCCGAAGATTATTGTTGAATTGCCTTTTGCGGCACTCTTCGATGGTATGGCCCGGATTTTTGCAGTATCTGCAGTATCTGTCCTGTGACGTTAAAGGACGCGGATTTTCGTAGGATGTTCTATTCGTGGGGACTTCGCGTGGAATAATCGGACGAGGCGCGTTCGAGATTTGTCGCGGCATGGATCTGGAACGACAGTCTCTAGCGTAGTGACCAATATTGTTGCAAACCGAACAAATTACTTCGTTGCGAATAATTTTTGGCTCAGCGCGGGGTCGAGACGATGTTAAACGTTCACAATCTAGAATATGACGCTTATAGAGTTCTCGAGCGCGCGCGAACGCGTCTTGCGGAGACTGTACCTGCGACAACGGAATTTGCAATCTAATTTCGGGGATCAATCCGTCTATAAAACAACGAAGCGTCAGCTCATCCACGTTGGAGGCTGATTGCGAAACGTATGGGGAAAGTCTCTCGCAATCAATTATCGCTGACCGAAGGTCTTTAACTCTACTAACGTAATCAAGGATATGTTCTCCGGGCTTCATAAAGATGTTCGTTAGTTCACCTCTATAGTGATCGGCGGATCGAATAGCTCCGAATGAATTCCTAAGTATGTCTGTCAGCTCAAGAATGGAATTGCATGGCTCATCCTCTACGGCTAAATATGCGCGACCTTTCAATTTACTTTTTACGAGACGCGTAAATGTGCGCTCGCATCCGTTCGGGATCAAGTCGTACGCGCGCTTACATGCACGCGTAAATTGCAACACGGGTATATTTTGGCCATCGTACTGCGGAACGGATTCTAGTGCCTGTTTTAAAGATAGCTCGTCGTGGGAATTCGGATTATCCGTGTACGCGCTTCGCGGTGGCGTTGAATTAAGACCGGGAAATTCGAGAGATGCTGTATCGGTCCTAGTAAGATTTTGAGAACGTCGGAGCGCTTCCAGTTCGCGACGCATCTGATCTAACTGTTGAAGCAACGCGATAGTGTTATCAGCGGCCCGATTACTTTCTGCTGTATCGGTAGTTCGCGGAAGAGGCTCGGCAAGTGCGTCTTGGAAGTCTATTGTTCGAGCTGCGTGGTGCTCTTTGTCGGTTTCACTAGTCGCGGCGGTGCCTCGAGGCGGCTGGTGACGGGTCTTTACCGGCGTTCGCGTCGCCATAGTTGGTCGCGTTCCCGATCGAGCGGAATTTCTGACGGAAATCGCGAGGCTTATCCCACCGCTGTCACCAAATTCGTGTCACGTCCGGGACCGGGAGAATTTCCGGAGTCGACCGTACGAAACGAAATATAAAACACAGGGCCGATCACTCGATTGTGATGGGTACCGTGGTTTCCTTTTATGGGACGCGAGCGGTAATTTTACCCTTTTCGATGCGGTAAAGTGAAATTTACTTACCTTTCGTCGATGAACACCTTAATATCCCCTTTCCAGGTACCGCTGTCGTCGAGGGTCACCGGCTGGGACAGTGGACGCGTAAGATGGGCGTTGAGGGAGCGTCAATGGAGTGAGGGTCCAGCGACGTTGACCGGACTCGGATGCTGGCGTCGGAGATGTCGGTGGTGCTGCAGGAGGCTGGATGCGGACAGCAGTAACAGCAATCACGGAATGGTAGGCTGGGCACGCCTGGGATCCGTTATATTCCCGCACAAGTTGTCGCAAGAAATTCTTTCTACCGGCGCGGCGCGTCTTCTTGGTAGCGGTGCGACACATACGAGATCTTCTTCTCCTAACTAGATTCGAGTCGGATAAGCGGCGGTCCGCTCTATCGTCGTCGGTCCAGGAGGGCGAAGAATGATCGTCCACTCGGGAGATCTTCCACTTGTATTCGGCACAGATAAGCGGCGGTCCGCTCTATCTAATGCAGAGGTTCAAGTGTCTGTATCTCCGCAAAGTAGCGCTGTGTATGGTTGTACGCGAGAACCGGAGGGTGTCGCGTAGATATAAAATGAATAAGGACTCGAATGTAGAAATAAAATAAAGATATATTCTTGATTAATCCTAGCTATACACTTACTTCCCTATCTAGATTTAGAGTAACTTAATGAACTAGAAATAGAACTTAGATTTAGAAATAGAATAGGAACTTGAATACGATTTGAATTAGAATTCGAGGTTTGAGAGAGGTCTGAAGTCGGGTGATGCCCGGGATGAAGTCGGAAGAGAACCGGAGCCGGGCGATGCCCGGGACGAAGTGACGATCCACTCGCGTGCACGAGACCTCCTCGGTTCTCGTGGCGCGCGAGTCGCTGAGCCCTTCGAGTGGGGCGGACGGTAGGAGTAGGGCGGACGGCCCTTGCGGTGGGGCGCGGCTCGCGTTACGCGTGAGCCGCGCGCGTCGAATGCGCGCGCGAGCGCATCGTTTCTTAGAGAATATTGATTATAAATATATCTTAAAATTATGTGTGAGTGTTGTTCGTGTTACATCGAATAGTGTCGTGTGTACTTAGATCTAGAATTAATATGTATAGTTATATATATTAGAAAAAATGAAGTATGGCTGAGTTACGGTAGGCGATTCGGTGAGTCGTTGTTGCGAAGGTGGATCGTGGGTGTTGTGATTTGCGCGGTAGCGCAAATGGTTGGTCCATCTCCGGGCGTGATTTGCGGGTCGGCTGCCTTGGCTCGGCGAAAGGGGTGTTTACCCGTGCGCTTGGTCGTGGACGGCTGCAGGTAATTCGTCCCTGCTCTCTGTGGGAGGCGTCGGGGGGTGGACGGCGATACGCCGGACGTCACAATATCCTACCATGAAACATAGAAATGAGATGCGATATCGCGTTTTAAGTAGCATTAGAACTCTATTGCTACGATACCTGGACATCTGCAGACGCTATTTACTAGCAAGGAAGTGTCGCATTTACATTCATTTGATGTGTAGACGAGGAATACATGATACTTCGCAAATCATATTATATCTTACCATGAAACATAGAAATGAGATGCGATATCGCGATTTAAGAAGCATTAGAACACTATTGCTACGATAGGTAGACATTTGCAAACGCTATTTCCTAGCAAAGAAGTGTCGCATTTACATTCATTTGAAGTGTAGACGAGGAATACATAACACTTCGCAAATCATATTATATCATACCATGAAACATAGAAATGAGTTGCGATATCGCGTTTTAAGAAGCATTAGAACTCTATTGCTACGATACGTAGACATCTGCAAACGCTATTTCCTTGCATGGAAGTGTCGCATTTACATTCATTTGAACCGTAGACGAGGAATGCATAACACTTCGCAATGAATATTATATCTTATCATGATACATAGATATGAGATGCAATATCTCGTTTTAAGAAGCATTAGAAAGCTATTGCTACGATACGTAGACATCTGCAAACGCTATTTCCTAGCGAGGAAGTATCGCATTCACATTCATTTGAAGTGTAGACGAGGAATACATAACACTTCGCAAATCATGTTATATCTTACCATGAAACATAGAAATGAGATGCGATATCGCGTTTTAAGAATCATATGAACTCTATTGCTACGATACGTAGACATCTGCAATCGCTATTTCCTTGCAAGGAAGTGTCGCATTTACATTCATTTGAAGTGTAGACGAGGAATACATAACACTTCGCAAATCATATTATATCTTACCATGAAACATAGAAATAACATGCGATATTGCGTTTTAAGAAGCATTAGAACTCTATTGCTACGATGCCTAGACATCTGCAGACGCTATTTCCTTGTAAGGTAGTGTCGCATTTACATTCATTTGAAGTGTAGATGAGGAATACATAACACTTCGCAAATCATATTATATCTTACCATGAAACACAGAAATGGGATGCGATATCGCGTTTTAAGAAACTTTAGAACTCTATTGCTACGGTACGTAGACATCTGCAAACGCTATTTCCTTGCAAGGAAGTGTCGCATTTACATTCATTGGCTATTCGTATGGCCCGGATTTTTGCAGTATCTGCAGTATCTGTCCTGTGACGTTAAAGGACGCGGATTTTCGTAGGATGTTCTATTCGTGGGGACTTCGCGTGGAATAATCGGACGAGGCGCGTTCGAGATTTGTCGCGGCATGGATCTGGAACGACAGTCTCTAGCGTAGTGACCAATATTGTTGCAAACCGAACAAATTACTTCGTTGCGAATAATTTTTGGCTCAGCGCGGGGTCGAGACGATGTTAAACGTTCACAATCTAGAATATGACGCTTATAGAGTTCTCGAGCGCGCGCGAACGCGTCTTGCGGAGACTGTACCTGCGACAACGGAATTTGCAATCTAATTTCGGGGATCAATCCGTCTATAAAACAACGAAGCGTCAGCTCATCCACGTTGGAGGCTGATTGCGAAACGTATGGGGAAAGTCTCTCGCAATCAATTATCGCTGACCGAAGGTCTTTAACTCTACTAACGTAATCAAGGATATGTTCTCCGGGCTTCATAAAGATGTTCGTTAGTTCACCTCTATAGTGATCGGCGGATCGAATAGCTCCGAATGAATTCCTAAGTATGTCTGTCAGCTCAAGAATGGAATTGCATGGCTCATCCTCTACGGCTAAATATGCGCGACCTTTCAATTTACTTTTTACGAGACGCGTAAATGTGCGCTCGCATCCGTTCGGGATCAAGTCGTACGCGCGCTTACATGCACGCGTAAATTGCAACACGGGTATATTTTGGCCATCGTACTGCGGAACGGATTCTAGTGCCTGTTTTAAAGATAGCTCGTCGTGGGAATTCGGATTATCCGTGTACGCGCTTCGCGGTGGCGTTGAATTAAGACCGGGAAATTCGAGAGATGCTGTATCGGTCCTAGTAAGATTTTGAGAACGTCGGAGCGCTTCCAGTTCGCGACGCATCTGATCTAACTGTTGAAGCAACGCGATAGTGTTATCAGCGGCCCGATTACTTTCTGCTGTATCGGTAGTTCGCGGAAGAGGCTCGGCAAGTGCGTCTTGGAAGTCTATTGTTCGAGCTGCGTGGTGCTCTTTGTCGGTTTCACTAGTCGCGGCGGTGCCTCGAGGCGGCTGGTGACGGGTCTTTACCGGCGTTCGCGTCGCCATAGTTGGTCGCGTTCCCGATCGAGCGGAATTTCTGACGGAAATCGCGAGGCTTATCCCACCGCTGTCACCAAATTCGTGTCACGTCCGGGACCGGGAGAATTTCCGGAGTCGACCGTACGAAACGAAATATAAAACACAGGGCCGATCACTCGATTGTGATGGGTACCGTGGTTTCCTTTTATGGGACGCGAGCGGTAATTTTACCCTTTTCGATGCGGTAAAGTGAAATTTACTTACCTTTCGTCGATGAACACCTTAATATCCCCTTTCCAGGTACCGCTGTCGTCGAGGGTCACCGGCTGGGACAGTGGACGCGTAAGATGGGCGTTGAGGGAGCGTCAATGGAGTGAGGGTCCAGCGACGTTGACCGGACTCGGATGCTGGCGTCGGAGATGTCGGTGGTGCTGCAGGAGGCTGGATGCGGACAGCAGTAACAGCAATCACGGAATGGTAGGCTGGGCACGCCTGGGATCCGTTATATTCCCGCACAAGTTGTCGCAAGAAATTCTTTCTACCGGCGCGGCGCGTCTTCTTGGTAGCGGTGCGACACATACGAGATCTTCTTCTCCTAACTAGATTCGAGTCGGATAAGCGGCGGTCCGCTCTATCGTCGTCGGTCCAGGAGGGCGAAGAATGATCGTCCACTCGGGAGATCTTCCACTTGTATTCGGCACAGATAAGCGGCGGTCCGCTCTATCTAATGCAGAGGTTCAAGTGTCTGTATCTCCGCAAAGTAGCGCTGTGTATGGTTGTACGCGAGAACCGGAGGGTGTCGCGTAGATATAAAATGAATAAGGACTCGAATGTAGAAATAAAATAAAGATATATTCTTGATTAATCCTAGCTATACACTTACTTCCCTATCTAGATTTAGAGTAACTTAATGAACTAGAAATAGAACTTAGATTTAGAAATAGAATAGGAACTTGAATACGATTTGAATTAGAATTCGAGGTTTGAGAGAGGTCTGAAGTCGGGTGATGCCCGGGATGAAGTCGGAAGAGAACCGGAGCCGGGCGATGCCCGGGACGAAGTGACGATCCACTCGCGTGCACGAGACCTCCTCGGTTCTCGTGGCGCGCGAGTCGCTGAGCCCTTCGAGTGGGGCGGACGGTAGGAGTAGGGCGGACGGCCCTTGCGGTGGGGCGCGGCTCGCGTTACGCGTGAGCCGCGCGCGTCGAATGCGCGCGCGAGCGCATCGTTTCTTAGAGAATATTGATTATAAATATATCTTAAAATTATGTGTGAGTGTTGTTCGTGTTACATCGAATAGTGTCGTGTGTACTTAGATCTAGAATTAATATGTATAGTTATATATATTAGAAAAAATGAAGTATGGCTGAGTTACGGTAGGCGATTCGGTGAGTCGTTGTTGCGAAGGTGGATCGTGGGAGTTGTGATTTGCGCGGTAGCGCAAATGGTTGGTCCATCTCCGGGGCGTGATTTGCGGGTCGGCTGCCTTGGCTCGGCGAAAGGGGTGTTTACCCGTGCGCTTGGTCGTGGACGGCTGCAGGTAATTCGTCCCTGCTCTCTGTGGGAGGCGTCGGGGGGTGGACGGCGATACGCCGGACGTCACACTAGGTATCGTAGCAATGGATTTCTGATGCTTCTTAAAACGCGATATCGCATCTCATTTCTATGTTTCATGGTAAGATATAATATGATTTGCGAAGTGTTATGTATTCCTCGTCTACACATCAAATGAATGTAAATGCGACACTTCCTTGCAAGGAAATAGCATTTGCAGATGTCTACGTATCGTAGCAATGGATTTCTAATGCTTCTTAGAACGAGATATTGCATCTCATATCTATGTTTCATGATAAGATATAATATTCATTGCGAAGTGTTATGCATTCCTCGTCTACGATACAAATGAATGTAAATGCGACACTTCCTTGTTAGGAAATAGCGTCTGCAGATGTCTGGGTATCGTAGCAATAGAGTTCTAGTGCTTCTTAAAACGCGATATCGCATCTCATTTCTACGTTTCATGGTAAGATGTATTATGATTTGTGAAGTGTTATGCATTCCTCGTCTACGATTCAAATGAATGTAAATGCGACACTTCCTTGCAAAGAAATAGCGTTTGCAGATGTCTACGTATCGTAGCAATAGAGTTCTTATGATTCTTAAAAAGCGATATCGCATCTCATTTCTATGTTTCATGGTAAGGTATAATATGATTTGCGAATTGTCATGTATTCCTCGTCTACACTTCAAATGACTGTGAATGCGACACTTGCTCGCTAGGAAATAGCGTTTGCAGATGTCTAGGTATCGTAGCAATAGAGTTCTAATGCTTCTTAAAACGCGATATCGCATCTCATTTCTACGTTTCATGGTAAGATGTATTATGATTTGCGAAGTGTTATGCATTCCTCGTCTACGATTCAAATGAATGTAAATGCGACACTTCCTTGCAAGGAAATAGCGTTTGCTGATGTCTACCTATCGTAGCAATAGAGTTCTAATGCTTCTTAAAACGCGATATCGCATCTCATTTCTATGTTTCATGGTAAGATATAATATGATTTGCGAAGTATCATGTATTCCTCGTCTACACTTCAAATGAATGTAAATGCGATGCTTCCTTGCAAGGAAATAGCGTTTGCAAATGTCTACGTATCGAAGCAATAGAGTTCAAATGCTTCTTAAAACGAGATACTGCATCTCATATCTATGTTTCATGATAAGATATAATATTCATTGCGAAGTGCTATGCATTCCTCGCCTACGATTCAAATGATAGAAAATGCGACACTTCCTTGCAAGGAAATAGCGTTTGCAGATGTCTACGTATCGTAGCAATAGAGTTCTTATGATTCTTAAAACCCGATATCGCATCCCATTTCTATGTTTCATGGTAAGATATAACATGATTTGCGAAGTGTCATGTATTCCTCGTTTACACTTCAAATCAATGTAAATGCGACACTTCCTTGTTAGGAAATAGCGTCTGCAGATGTCTGGGTATCGTAGCAATAGAGTTCTAGTGCTTCTTGAAACGCGATATCGCATCTCATTTCTACGTTTCATGGTAAGATGTATTATGATTTGTGAAGTGTTATGCATTCCTCTGCTACGATTCAAATGAATGTAAATGCGACACTTCCTTGCAAGGAAATAGCGTTTGCAGATGTCTACGTATCGTAGCAATAGTGTTCTTATGATTCTTAAAAAGCGATATCGCATCTCACTTCTATGTTTCATGGTAAGGTATAATATGATTTGCGAAGTGTTATGTATTCCTCGTCTACACTTCAAATGAATGTGAATGCGACACTTCCTCGCTAGGAAATAGCGTCTGCAGATGTCTAGGTATCGTAGCAATAGAGTTCCAATGCTTCTTAAAACGAGATAGTGCATCTAATATCTATGTTTCATGATAAGATATAATATTCATTGCGAAGTGTTACGCATTCCTCGTCTACGATTCAAATGAAAGTAAATGCGACACTTCCTTGCAAGGAAATAGCGTCTGCAGATGTCTAGGTATCGCAGCAATAGAGTTCTAATGATTCTTAAAACGCGATATCGCTTCTCATTTCTATGTTTCATGATAAGATATAATATGATTTGCGAAGTGTTATGTATTCCTCGTCTACACTTCAAATGAATGTAAATGCGACACTTCCTTGCAAGGAAATAGCGATTGCAGATGTCTACCTATCGTAGCAATAGAGTTCTATTGCTTCTTAAAACGCGACATCGCATCCCATTTCTATGTTTCATGGTAAGATATAATATGATTTGCGAAGTATCATGTATTCCTCGTCTACACTTCAAATGAATGTAAATGCGACACTTGCTTGCAAGGAAATAGCGTTTGGAGATGTTTACGTATCGAAGCAACAGAGTTCAAATGCTTCTTAAAACGCGATATCGCATCTCATTTCTATGTATCATGGTAAGATATAATATTCATTGCGAAATGTTATGCATTCCTCGTCTACGATTCAAATGAAAGTAAATGCGGCACTTCCTTGCAAGGAAATAGCGTTTGCAGATGTCTCCGTATCGTAACAATAGTGTTCTTATGATTCTTGAAACGCGATATCGCATCTCATTTCTATGTTTCATGGTAAGATATAATATGATTTGCGAAGTGTTATGTATTCCTCGTCTATACTTCAAATGAATGTAAATACGACACTTCCTTGCAAGGAAATAGCGTTTGCAAATATCTGCCTATCGTAGCAATAGTATTCTAATGCTTCTTAAAACGCGATATCGCATCTCACTTCTATGTTTCATGGTAAGATATAATATGATTTGCGAAGTGTCATGTCTTCCTCGTCTACACTTCAAATGAATGTAAATGCGACACTTCCTTGCTGGGAAATAGCGTCTGCAGATGTCTAGGTATCGTAGCAATAGAGTTCTAATGCTTCTTAAAACGCGATATCGCATCTCATTTCTATGTTTCATGGTAAGATGTAATATGATTTACGAAGTGCTATGTATTCCTCGTCTACACTTCAAATGAATGTAAATGCGATGCTTCCTTGCAAGGAAATAGCGTTTGCAAATGTCTACGTATCGAAGCAATAGAGTTCAAATGCTTCTTAAAACGAGATACTGCATCTCATATCTATGTTTCATGATAAGATATAATATTCATTGCGAAGTGCTATGCATTCCTCGCCTACGATTCAAATGATAGAAAATGCGACACTTCCTTGCAAGGAAATAGCGTTTGCAGATGTCTACGTATCGTAGCAATAGAGTTCTTATGATTCTTAAAACCCGATATCGCATCCCACTTCTATGTTTCATGGTAAGATATAATATGATTTGCGAAGTGTCATGTCTTCCTCGTCTACACTTCAAATGAATGTAAATGCGACACTTCCTTGCTGGGAAATAGCGTCTGCAGATGTCTGGGTATCGTAGCAATAGAGTTCTAATGCTTCTTAAAACGCGATATCGCATCTCATTTCTATGTTTCATGGTAAGATGTAATATGATTTACGAAGTGCTATGTATTCCTCGTCTACACTTCAAATGAATGTAAATGCGATGCTTCCTTGCAAGGAAATAGCGTTTGCAAATGTCTACGTATCGAAGCAATAGAGTTCAAATGCTTCTTAAAACGAGATACTGCATCTCATATCTATGTTTCATGATAAGATATAATATTCATTGCGAAGTGCTATGCATTCCCCGCCTACGATTCAAATGATAGAAAATGCGACACTTCCTTGCAAGGAAATAGCGTTTGCAGATGTCTACGTATCGTAGCAATAGAGTTCTTATGATTCTTAAAACCCGATATCGCATCCCATTTCTATGTTTCATGGTAAGATATAACATGATTTGCGAAGTGTCATGTATTCCTCGTTTACACTTCAAATCAATGTAAATGCGACACTTCCTTGTTAGGAAATAGCGTCTGCAGATGTCTGGGTATCGTAGCAATAGAGTTCTAGTGCTTCTTGAAACGCGATATCGCATCTCATTTCTACGTTTCATGGTAAGATGTATTATGATTTGTGAAGTGTTATGCATTCCTCTGCTACGATTCAAATGAATGTTAATGCGACACTTCCTTGCAAGGAAATAGCGTCTGCAGATGTCTACGTATCGTAGCAATGGATTTCTGATGCTTCTTAAAATGCGATATCGCATCTCATTTCTATGTTTCATGGTAAGATGTAATATGATTTGCGAGATGTTATGTATTCCTCGTCTACACTTCAAATTAATGTATATGCGACACTTCCTTGCAAGGAAACAGCGATTGCAGATGTCTACGTATCGTAGCAATAGAGTTCAAATGCTTCTTAAAACGCGATATCGCATCTCATTTCTATGTTTCATGGTAAGGTATTATATGATTTGCGAAGTGTTATGTATTCCTCGTCTACACATCAAATGAATGTAAATGCGACACTTCCTTGCAAGGAAATAGCGTTTGCAGATGTGTACGTATCGTAGCAATAGATTTCTAATGCTCCTTAAAACGCGATATCGCATCTCATTTCTATGTTTCATGGTAAGATATAATATGATTTGCGAAGTGTTATGCATTCCTCGTCTACACCTCAAATGAATGTAAATGCGACACTTCCTTGCAAGGAAGTAGCGTTTGCAGATGTCTACGTATCGAAGCAATAGAGATCAAATGCTTCTTAAAACGCGATATCGCATCTCATTTCTATGTTTCATGGTAAGATATAATATGATTTGCGAAGTGTTATGTATTCCTCGTCTACACATCAAATGAATGTAAATGCGACACTTCCTTGCAAGGAAATAGCGTTTGCAGATGTTTACGTATCGTAGCAATAGAGTTCTAATGCTTCTTAAAACGCGATATCGCATCTCATTTCTATGTTTCATGGTAAGATATAATATGATTTGCGAAGTGTCATGTATTCCTCGTCTACACTTCAAATGAATGTAAATGCTACACTTCCTTGCAAGGAAATAGCGTTTGCAGATGTCTACGTATCGAAGCAATAGAGTTTATTAATGCTTCTTAAAACGCGATATCGCATCTCATTTATATGTTTCATGGTAAGATGTAATATGATTTGCGAGATGTTATGTATTCCTCGTCTACACTTCAAATTAATGTAAATGCGACACTTCCTTGTAAGGAAATAGCGTTTGCAGATGTCTACGTATCGAAGCAATAGAGTTCAAATGCTTCTTAAAACGAGATACTGCATCTCATATCTATGTTTCATGATAAGATATAATATACATTGCGAAGTGTTATGCATTCCTCGTCTACGATTCAAATGAAAGTAAATGCAACACTTCCTTGCAAGGAAATAGCGTTTGCAGATGTGTACGTATCGTAGCAATAGATTTCTAATGCTTCTCAAAACGCGATATCGCATCCCATTTCTATGTTTCATGGTAAGATATAATATGATTTGCGAAGTGTTATGTATTCCTCGTCTACACTTCAAATGAATGTAAATACGACACATCCTTGCAAGGAAATAGCGTTTGCAGATGTCTACGTATCGAAGCAATAGTGTTCTAATGCTTCTTAAAACGCGATATCGCATCTCATTTCTATGTTTCATGGTAAGTTATAATATGATTTGCTAAGTATCATGTATTCCTCGTCTACACTTCAAATGAATGTAAATGCGACACTTCCTTGCTAGGAAATAGCGTTTGCAGATGTCTACGTATCGAAGCAATAGTGTTCTAAAGCTTCTTAAATAGCGATATCGCATCTCATTTCTATGTTTCATGGTAAGATATAATATTCATTGTGAAGTGTTATGCATTCCTCGTCTACGATTCAAATGAAAGTAAATGCGACACTTCCTTGCAAGGAAACAGCGATTGCAGATGTCTACGTATCGTAGCAATAGAGTTCAAATGCTTCTTAAAACGCGATATCGCATCTCATTTCTATGTTTCATGGTAAGATATAATATGATTTGCGAAGTGTTATGTATTCCTCGTCTACACTTCAAATGAATGTAAATGCGACACTCGCTCGCTAGGAAATAGCGTTTGCAGATGTCAACGTATCGTAGCAATAGAGTTGTAATGCTTCTTAAAACGCGATATCGCATCTCCTTTCTATGTTTCATGGTAAGATATAATATGATTTGCGAAGTGTTATGTATTCCTCGTCTACACTTCAAATGAATGTAAATGCGACACATCCTTGCAAGGAAATAGCGTTTGCAGATGTCTACGTATCGAAGCAATAGTGTTCTAATGCTTCTTAAAACGCGATATCGCATCTCATTTCTATGTTTCATGGTAAGTTATAATATGATTTGCTAAGTATCATGTATTCCTCGTCTACACTTCAAATGAATGTAAATGCGACACTTCCTTGCTAGGAAATAGCGTTTGCAGATGTCTACGTATCGTAGCAATAGAGCTCTTATAATTCTTAAAACGCGATTTCGCATCTCATTTCTATGTTTCATGGTAAGGTATAATATGATTTGCGAAGTGTTATGTATTCCTCGTCTACACATCAAATGAATGTAAATGCGACACTTCCTGGCAAGGAAATAGCGTTTGCAGATGTCTACGTATCGTAGCAATAGATTTCTAATGCTTCTTAAAACGCGATATCGCATCTCATTTCTATGTTTCATGGTAAGATATAATATGATTTGCGAAGTGCTATGCATTCCTCGTCTACACCTCAAATGAATGTAAATGCGACACTTCCTTGCAAGGAAGTAGCGTTTGCAGATGTCTACGTATCGAAGCAATAGAGTTCAAATGCTTCTTAAAACGCGATATCGCATCTCATTTCTATGTTTCATGGTAAGATATAATATGATTTGCGAAGTGTTATGTATTCCTCGTCTACACATCAAATGAATGTAAATGCGACACTTCCTTGCAAGGAAATAGCGTTTGCAGATGTTTACGTATCGTAGCAATAGAGTTCTAATGCTTCTTAAAACGCGATATCGCATCTCATTTCCATGTTTCATGGTAAGATATAATATGATTTGCGAAGTGTCATGTATTCCTCGTCTACACTTCAAATGAATGTAAATGCTACACTTCCTTGCAAGGAAATAGCGTTTGCAGATGTCTACGTATCGATGCAATAGAGTTTATTAATGCCTCTTAAAACGCGATATCGCATCTCATTTCTATGTTTCATGGTAAGATGTAATATGATTTGCGAGATGTTATGTATTCCTCGTCTACACTTCAAATTAATGTAAATGCGACACTTCCTTGTAAGGAAATAGCGTTTGCAGATGTCTACGTATCGAAGCAATAGAGTTCAAATGCTTCTTAAAACGAGATACTGCATCTCATATCTATGTTTCATGATAAGATATAATATACATTGCGAAGTGTTATGCATTCCTCGTCTACGATTCAAATGAAAGTAAATGCAACACTTCCTTGCAAGGAAATAGCGTTTGCAGATGTGTACGTATCGTAGCAATAGATTTCTAATGCTTCTCAAAACGCGATATCGCATCCCATTTCTATGTTTCATGGTAAGATATAATATGATTTGCGAAGTGTTATGTATTCCTCGTCTACACTTCAAATGAATGTAAATGCGACACTTCCTTGCTAGGAAATAGCGTTTGCAGATGTCTACGTATCGAAGCAATAGTGTTCTAAAGCTTCTTAAATCGCGATATCGCATCTCATTTCTATGTTTCATGGTAAGATATAATATTCATTGTGAAGTGTTATGCATTCCTCGTCTACGATTCAAATGAAAGTAAATGCGACACTTCCTTGCAAGGAAACAGCGATTGCAGATGTCTACGTATCGTAGCAATAGAGTTCAAATGCTTCTTAAAACGCGATATCGCATCTCATTTCTATGTTTCATGGTAAGATATAATATGATTTGCGAAGTGTTATGTATTCCTCGTCTACACTTCAAATGAATGTAAATGCGACACTCGCTCGCTAGGAAATAGCGTTTGCAGATGTCAACGTATCGTAGCAATAGAGTTGTAATGCTTCTTAAAACGCGATATCGCATCTCCTTTCTATGTTTCATGGTAAGATATAATATGATTTGCGAAGTGTTATGTATTCCTCGTCTACACTTCAAATGAATGTAAATGCGACACATCCTTGCAAGGAAATAGCGTTTGCAGATGTCTACGTATCGAAGCAATAGTGTTCTAATGCTTCTTAAAACGCGATATCGCATCTCATTTCTATGTTTCATGGTAAGTTATAATATGATTTGCTAAGTATCATGTATTCCTCGTCTACACTTCAAATGAATGTAAATGCGACACTTCCTTGCTAGGAAATAGCGTTTGCAGATGTCTACGTATCGTAGCAATAGAGCTCTTATAATTCTTAAAACGCGATTTCGCATCTCATTTCTATGTTTCATGGTAAGGTATAATATGATTTGCGAAGTGTTATGTATTCCTCGTCTACACATCAAATGAATGTAAATGCGACACTTCCTGGCAAGGAAATAGCGTTTGCAGATGTCTACGTATCGTAGCAATAGATTTCTAATGCTTCTTAAAACGCGATATCGCATCTCATTTCTATGTTTCATGGTAAGATATAATATGATTTGCGAAGTGCTATGCATTCCTCGTCTACACCTCAAATGAATGTAAATGCGACACTTCCTTGCAAGGAAGTAGCGTTTGCAGATGTCTACGTATCGAAGCAATAGAGTTCAAATGCTTCTTAAAACGCGATATCGCATCTCATTTCTATGTTTCATGGTAAGATATAATATGATTTGCGAAGTGTTATGTATTCCTCGTCTACACATCAAATGAATGTAAATGCGACACTTCCTTGCAAGGAAATAGCGTTTGCAGATGTTTACGTATCGTAGCAATAGAGTTCTAATGCTTCTTAAAACGCGATATCGCATCTCATTTCCATGTTTCATGGTAAGATATAATATGATTTGCGAAGTGTCATGTATTCCTCGTCTACACTTCAAATGAATGTAAATGCTACACTTCCTTGCAAGGAAATAGCGTTTGCAGATGTCTACGTATCGATGCAATAGAGTTTATTAATGCTTCTTAAAACGCGATATCGCATCTCATTTCTGTGTTTCATGGTAAGATGTAATATGATTTGCGAGATGTTATGCATTCCTCGTCTACGATTCAAATGAAAGTAAATGCAACACTTCCTTGTAAGGAAATAGCGTTTGCAGATGTGTACGTATCGTAGCAATAGATTTCTAATGCTTCTCAAAACGCGATATCGCATCCCATTTCTATGTTTCATGGTAAGATATAATATGATTTGCGAAGTGTTATGTATTCCTCGTCTACACTTCAAATGAATGTAAATACGACACATCCTTGCAAGGAAATAGCGTTTGCAGATGTCTACGTATCGAAGCAATAGTGTTCTAATGCTTCTTAAAACGCGATATCGCATCTCATTTCTATGTTTCATGGTAAGTTATAATATGATTTGCTAAGTATCATGTATTCCTCGTCTACACTTCAAATGAATGTAAATGCGACACTTCCTTGCTAGGAAATAGCGTTTGCAGATGTCTACGTATCGTAGCAATAGAGCTCTTATAATCCTTAAAACGCGATTTCGCATCTCATTTCTATGTTTCATGGTAAGGTATAATATGATTTGCGAAGTGTTATGTATTCCTCGTCTACACATCAAATGAATGTAAATGCGACACTTCCTGGCAAGGAAATAGCGTTTGCAGATGTCTACGTATCGTAGCAATAGATTTCTAATGCTTCTTAAAACGCGATATCGCATCTCATTTCTATGTTTCATGGTAAGATATAATATGATTTGCGAAGTGCTATGCATTCCTCGTCTACACCTCAAATGAATGTAAATGCGACACTTCCTTGCAAGGAAGTAGCGTTTGCGGATGTCTACGTATCGAAGCAATAGAGTTCAAATGCTTCTTAAAACGCGATATCGCATCTCATTTCTATGTTTCATGGTAAGATATAATATGATTTGCGAAGTGTTATGTATTCCTCGTCTACACATCAAATGAATGTAAATGCGACACTTCCTTGCAAGGAAATAGCGTTTCCAGATGTTTACGTATCGTAGCAATAGAGTTCTAATGCTTCTTAAAACGCGATATCGCATCTCATTTCCATGTTTCATGGTAAGATATAATATGATTTGCGAAGTGTCATGTATTCCTCGTCTACACTTCAAATGAATGTAAATGCTACACTTCCTTGCAAGGAAATAGCGTTTGCAGATGTCTACGTATCGATGCAATAGAGTTTATTAATGCTTCTTAAAACGCGATATCGCATCTCATTTCTATGTTTCATGGTAAGATGTAATATGATTTGCGAGATGTTATGTATTCCTCGTCTACACTTCAAATTAATGTAAATGCGACACTTCCTTGTAAGGAAATAGCGTTTGCAGATGTCTACGTATCGAAGCAATAGAGTTCAAATGCTTCTTAAAACGAGATACTGCATCTCATATCTATGTTTCATGATAAGATATAATATACATTGCGAAGTGTTATGCATTCCTCGTCTACGATTCAAATGAAAGTAAATGCAACACTTCCTTGCAAGGAAATAGCGTTTGCAGATGTGTACGTATCGTAGCAATAGATTTCTAATGCTTCTCAAAACGCGATATCGCATCCCATTTCTATGTTTCATGGTAAGATATAATATGATTTGCGAAGTGTTATGTATTCCTCGTCTACACTTCAAATGAATGTAAATACGACACATCCTTGCAAGGAAATAGCGTTTGCAGATGTCTACGTATCGAAGCAATAGTGTTCTAATGCTTCTTAAAACGCGATATCGCATCTCATTTCTATGTTTCATGGTAAGTTATAATATGATTTGCTAAGTATCATGTATTCCTCGTCTACACTTCAAATGAATGTAAATGCGACACTTCCTTGCTAGGAAATAGCGTTTGCAGATGTCTACGTATCGTAGCAATAGAGCTCTTATAATTCTTAAAACGCGATTTCGCATCTCATTTCTATGTTTCATGGTAAGGTATAATATGATTTGCGAAGTGTTATGTATTCCTCGTCTACACTTCAAATGAATGTGAATGCGACACTTCCTCGCTAGGAAATAGCGTTGCAGATGTCTACGTATCGTAGCAATAGATTTCTAATGCTTCTTAAAACGGCGATATCGCATCTCATTTCTATGTTTCATGGTAAGATATAATATGATTTGCGAAGTGTTATGTATTCCTCGTCTACACTTCAAATGAATGTGAATGCGACACTTCCTTGCAAGGAAATAGCGTTTGCAGATGTCTACGTATCGTAGCAATAGATTTCTAATGCTTCTTAAAACGCGATATCGCATCTCATTTCTATGTTTCATGGTAAGATATAATATGATTTGCGGAGTGTTATGTATTCCTCGTCTACACTTCAAATGAATGTAAATGCGACACTCGCTCGCTAGGAAATAGCGTTTGCAGATGTCTACGTATCGTAGCAATAGAGTTCTAATGCTTCTTAAAACGCGATATCGCATCTCATTTCTATGTTTCATGGTAAGATATATCATGATTTGTGAAGTGTTATGTATTCCTCGTCTACACTTCAAATGAATGTGAATGCGATACTTCCTCGCTAGGAAATAGCGTTTGCAGATGTCTACGTATCGTAGCAATAGCCTTCTAATGCTTCTTAAAACGCGATATCGCATCTCATTTCTATGTTTCATGGTAAGATATAAGATGATTTGCTAAGTGTCATGTATTCCTCGTCTACACTTCAAATGAATGTAAATGCGACACTCACTCGCTAGGAAATAGCGTTTGCAGATGTCTACGTATCGTAGCAATGGAGTTCTAATGCTTCTTAAAACGCGATATCGCATCTCCTTTCTATGTTTCATGGTAAGATATAACATGATTTGCGAAGTGTTATGTATACCTCGTCTACACTTCAAATGAATATGAATGCGATACTTCCTCGCTAGGAAATAGCGTTTGCAGATGTCTACGTATCGTAGCAATAGATTTCTAATGCTTCTTAAAACGCGATATCGCATCTCATTTCTATGTTTCATGGTAAGATATATCATGATTTGTGAAGTGTTATGTATTCCTCGTCTACACTTCAAATAAATGTGAATGCGATACTTCCTCGCTAGGAAATAGCGTTTGCAGATGTCTACGTATCGTAGCAATAGCTTTCTAATGCTTCTTAAAACGCGATTTCGCATCTCATTTCTATGTTTCATGGTTAGATATAAGATGATTTGCTAAGTGTCATGTATTCCTCGTCTACACTTCAAATGAATGTAAATGCGACACTTCCTAGTTAGGAAATAGCGTCTGCAGATGTCTGGGTATCGTAGCAATAGAGTTCTAATGCTTCTTAAAACGCGATATCGCATCTCATTTCTACGTTTCATGGTAAGATGTATTATGATTTGCGATGTGTTATGCATTCCTCGTCTACGATTCAAATGAATGTAAATGCGACACTTCCTTGCAAGGAAATAGCGTTTGCAGATGTCTACGTATCGTAGCAATAGAGTTCATATGATTCTTAAAAAGCGATATCGCATCGCATTTCTATGTTTCATGGTAAGATATAATATGATTTGCGAAGTGTTATGTATTCCACGTCTACACCTCAAATGAATGTAAATGCGACACTTCCTTGCAAGGAAATAGCGTTTGCAAATGTCTGCCTATCGTAGCAATAATGTTCTAATGCTTCTTAAAACGCGATATCGCATCTCATTTCTATGTTTCATGGTAAGATGTAATATGATTTGCGAAGTGTTATGTATTCCTCGTCTACACTTCAAATGAATGTAAATGCGACGCTTCCTTGCAAGGAAATAGCGTTTGCAGATGTCTACGTATCGAAGCAATAGAGTTCAAATGCTTCTTAAAACGAGATATTGCATCTCATATCTATGTTTCATGATAAGATATAATATTCATTGCGAAGTGTTATGCATTCCTCGCCTACGATTCAAATGAATGTGAATGCGACACTTCCTCGCTAGGAAATGGCGTCTGCAGATGTCTAGGTATCGTTTCATGGTAAGATATAATATGATTTGCGAAGTGTTATGTATTCCTCGTCTACACTTCAAATGAATGTAAATGCGACACTTCCTTGCAAGGAAATAGCAATTGCAGATGTCTACCTATCGTAGCATTAGAGTTCCAATGCATCTTAAAACGCGATATCGCATCTCATTTCTATGTTTCATGGTAAGATGTAATATGATTTGCGAAGTGTTATGTATTCCTCGTCTACACTTCAACTGAATGTAAATGCGACGCTTCCTTGCAAGGAAATAGCGTTTGCATATGTCTACGTATCGAAGCAATAGAGTTCAAATGCTTCTTAAAACGAGATACTGCATCTCATATCTATGTTTCATGATAAAATATAATATTCATTGCGAAGTGTTATGCATTCCTCGCTTACGATTCAAATGAATGTAAATGCGACGCTTCCTTGCAAGGAAATAGCGTTTGCAGATGTCTACGTATCGTAGCAATAGAGTTCTTATGATTCTTAAAACGCGATATCGCATCTCATTTCTATGTTTCATGGTAAGGTATAATATGATTTGCGAAGTGTTATGTATTCCTCGTCTACACTTCAAATGAATGTGAGTGCGACACTTCCTCGCTAGGAAATAGCGTTTGCAGATGTCTACATATCGTAGCAATAGAGTTCTTATGATTCTTAAATCGCGATATTGCTTCTCATTTCTATGTTTCACGGTAAGGTATAATATGATTTGCGAAGTGTTATGTATTCCTCGTCTACACTTCAAATGAATGTAAATGCGACACTTCCTTGCAAGGTAATAGCGTTTGCAGATGTCTACGTATCGTAGCATTGAATTTCCGATGCTTCTTAAAACGCGATATCGCATCTCATTTCTATGTTTCATGGTAAGATATAATATGATATGCGAAGTGTTATGTATTCCTCGTCTACACTTCAAATGAATGTAAATGCGACACTTCCTAGCTAGGAAATAGCGTTTGCAGATGTCTCCGTGTCGTAGTAATAGAATTCTAATGCTTCTTAAAACGCGATATCGCATCTCATTTCTATGTTTCATGGTAAGATATATCATGATTTGTGAAGTGTTATGTATTCCTTGTCTACACTTCAAATGAATGTGAATGCGATACTTCCTCGCTAGGAAATAGCGTTTGCAGATGTCTACGTATCGTAGCAATAGCTTTCTAATGCTTCTTAAAACGCGATATCGCATCTCATTTCTATGTTTCATGGTAAGATATAAGATGATTTGCTAAGTGTCATGTATTCCTCGTCTACACTTCAAATGAATGTAAATGCGACACTTCCTTGTTAGGAAATAGCGTCTGCAGATGTCTGGGTATCGTAGCAATAGAGTTCTAATGCTTCTTAAAACGCGATATCGCATCTCATTTCTACGTTTCATGGTAAGATGTATTATGATTTGCGATGTGTTATGCATTCCTCGTCTACGATTCAAATGAATGTAAATGCAACACTTCCTTGCAAGGAAATAGCGTTTGCAGATGTCTACGTATCGTAGCAATAGAGTTCATATGATTCTTAAAAAGCGATATCGCATCGCATTTCTATGTTTCATGGTAAGATATAATATGATTTGCGAAGTGTTATGTATTCCACGTCTACACCTCAAATGAATGTAAATGCGACACTTCCTTGCAAGGAAATAGCGTTTGCAAATGTCTGCCTATCGTAGCAATAATGTTCTAATGCTTCTTAAAACGCGATATCGCATCTCATTTCTATGTTTCATGGTAAGATGTAATATGATTTGCGAAGTGTTATGTATTCCTCGTCTACACTTCAAATGAATGTAAATGCGACGCTTCCTTGCAAGGAAATAGCGTTTGCAGATGTCTACGTATCGAAGCAATAGAGTTCAAATGCTTCTTAAAACGAGATATTGCATCTCATATCTATGTTTCATGATAAGATATAATATTCATTGCGAAGTGTTATGCATTCCTCGCCTACGATTCAAATGAATGTGAATGCGACACTTCCTCGCTAGGAAATGGCGTCTGCAGATGTCTAGGTATCGTTTCATGGTAAGATATAATATGATTTGCGAAGTGTTATGTATTCCTCGTCTACACTTCAAATGAATGTAAATGCGACACTTCCTTGCAAGGAAATAGCAATTGCAGATGTCTACCTATCGTAGCATTAGAGTTCCAATGCATCTTAAAACGCGATATCGCATCTCATTTCTATGTTTCATGGTAAGATGTAATATGATTTGCGAAGTGTTATGTATTCCTCGTCTACACTTCAATTGAATGTAAATGCGACGCTTCCTTGCAAGGAAATAGCGTTTGCATATGTCTACGTATCGAAGCAATAGAGTTCAAATGCTTCTTAAAACGAGATACTGCATCTCATATCTATGTTTCATGATAAGATATAATATTCATTGCGAAGTGTTATGCATTCCTCGCCTACGATTCAAATGAATGTAAATGCGACGCTTCCTTGCAAGGAAATAGCGTTTGCAGATGTCTACGTATCGTAGCAATAGAGTTCTTATGATTCTTAAAACGCGATATCGCATCTCATTTCTATGTTTCATGGTAAGGTATAATATGATTTGCGAAGTGTTATGTATTCCTCGTCTACACTTCAAATGAATGTGAATGCGACACTTCCTCGCTAGGAAATAGCGTTTGCAGATGTCTACATATCGTAGCAATAGAGTTCTTATGATTCTTAAATCGCGATATTGCTTCTCATTTCTATGTTTCACGGTAAGGTATAATATGATTTGCGAAGTGTTATGTATTCCTCGTCTACACTTCAAATGAATGTAAATGCGACACTTCCTTGCAAGGTAATAGCGTTTGCAGATGTCTACGTATCGTAGCATTGAATTTCCGATGCTTCTTAAAACGCGATATCGCATCTCATTTCTATGTTTCATGGTAAGATATAATATGATATGCGAAGTGTTATGTATTCCTCGTCTACACTTCAAATGAATGTAAATGCGACACTTCCTAGCTAGGAAATAGCGTTTGCAGATGTCTCCGTGTCGTAGTAATAGAATTCTAATGCTTCTTAAAACGCGATATCGCATCTCATTTCTATGTTTCATGGTAAGATATATTATGATTTGCGAAGTGCTATGTATTCCTTGTCTACACTTCAAATGAATGTAAATGCGACACTTCCTTGCAAGGAAATAGCGTTCGGAGATGTCTACGTATCGTAGCAATAGAGTTCTAATGCTTCTTAAAACGCGATATCGCATCTCATTTCCATGCTTCATGGTAAGATATAATATGATTTGCGAAGTGTTATGTATTCCTCTTCTACACTTCAAATGAATGTAAATGCGACACTTCCTTGCTAGGAAATAGCGTCTGCAGATGTTTACGTATCGAAGCAATAGAGTTCAAATGCTTCTTAAAACGAGATATTGCATCTCATACCTATGTTCATGATAAGATATAATATTCATTGCGAAGTGTCATGCATTCCTCGTCTACAATTCAAATGAATGTAAATGCGACACTTCCTTGCAAGGAAATCGCGTTTGCAGATGTCTACGTATCGAAGCAATAGTGTTCTAAAGCTTCTTAAATCGCGATATCGCATCTCATTTCTATGTTTCATGGTAAGATATAATATGATTTGCGAAGTATCACGTATTCCCCGCCTACACTTCAAATGAATGCAAATGCGACACTTCCTTGCAAGGAAATAGCGTTCGGAGATGTCTACGTATCGTAGCAATAGAGTTCTAATGCTTCTTAAAACACGATATCGCATCTCATTTCCATGCTTCATGGTAAGATATAATATGATTTGCGAAGTGTTATGTATTCCTCGTCTACACTTCAAATGAATGTAAATGCGACACTTCCTTGCAAGGAAATAGCGTTTGCAGATGTCTACCTATCGTAGCAATAGAGTTCTAATGCTTCTTAAAACGCGGTATCGCATCTCATTTCCATGTTTCATGGTAAGATATAATATGATTTGCGAAGTGTCACGTATTCTTCGTCTACACATCAAATGAATGTAAATGCGACTCTTCCGTGCAAGGAAATAGCGTTTGCAGATGTCTACGTATCGTAGCAATAGAGTTCCAATGCTTCTTAAAACGCGATATCGCATCTCATTTCTATGTTTCATGGTAAGATATAATATGATTGGGGAAGTGCTATGTATTCCTCGTCTACACTTCAAATGAATGTAAATGCGACACTTCCTTGCAAGGAAATAGCGTTCGGAGATGTCTACGTATCGTAGCAATAGAGTTCTAATGCTTCTTAAAACACGATATCGCATCTCATTTCCATGCTTCATGGTAAGATATAATATGATTTGCGAAGTGTTATGTATTCCTCTTCTACACTTCAAATGAATGTAAATGCGACACTTTCTTGCCGGGAAATAGCGTTTGCAGATGTCTAGGTATCGTAGCAATAGAGTTCTTATGATTCTTAAATCGCGATATTGCTCCTCATTTCTATGTTTCACAGTAAGGTATAATATGATTTGCGAAGTGTCATGTATTCCTCGTCTACACTTCAAATGAATGTGAATGCGACACTTCCTTGCAAGGAAATAGCGTTTGCAGATGTCTACGTATCGTAGCATTGAATTTCTGATGCTTCTTAAAACGCGATATCGCATCTCATTTCTATGTTTCATGGTAAGATATAATATGATTGGAGAAGTGTTATGTATTCCTCGTCTACACTTCAAATGAATGTAAATGCGACACTTCCTTGCAAGGAAATAGCGTTTGCAAATGTCTACCTATCTTAGCAATAGTGCTCTAATACTTCTTTAAACGCGATATCGCATCTCATTTCTATGTTTCATGGTAAGATATAATATGATTTGCGAAGTGTTGTGTATTCCTCGTCTACACTTCAAATGAATGTAAATGCGACACTTCCTTGCAAGGAAATAGCGTTTGCAGATGTCTACGTATCGAAGCAATAGACTTCAAATGCTTATTAAGACGCGATATCGCATCTCATTTCTATGTTTCATGGTAAGATATAATATGATTTGCGATGTGTTATGTATTCCTCGTCTACACTTCAAATGAATGTAAATGCGACACTTCCTTGCAAGGAAATAGCGTTTGCAAGTGTCTACCTATCGTAGCAATAGTGTTCTAATGCTTCTTAAAACGCGATATCGCATCTCATTCCTATGTTTCATGGTAAGATATAATATGATTTGGGAAGTGTTACGTATTCCTCGTCTACACTTCAAATGAATGTAAATGCTACACTTCCTTGCAAGGAAATAGCGTTTGCAGATGTCTACGTATCGAAGCAATAGTGTTCAAATGCTTCTTAAGACGCGATATCGCATCTCATTTCTATGTTTCATGGTAAGATATAATATGATTTGCGAAGTGTTATGTATTCCTCGTCTACACTTCAAATGAATGTAAATGCGACACTTCCTTGCAAGGAAATAGCGTTTGCAAATGTCTACCTATTGCAGCAATAGTGTTCTAATGATTCTTAAAACGCGATATCGCATCTCATTTCTATGTTTCATGGTAAGGTATAATATGATTTGCGAAGTGTTATGTATTCCTCTTCTACACTTCAAATGAATGTAAATGCGACACTTCCTTGCAAGGAAATAGCGTTTGCAGATGTCTACGTATCGTAGCAATGGAGTTCTTATGATTCTTAAAACGCGATATCGCATCTCATTTCTATGTTTCATGGTAAGGTATAATATGATTTGCGAAGTGTTATGTATTCCTTGTCTACACTTCAAATGAATGTAAATGCGACACTTTCTTGCAAGGAAATAGCGTTTGGAGATATCTACGTATCGTAGCAATAGAGTTCTTATGATTCTTAAAACGCGATATCAAATCTCATTTCTGTGTTTCATGGTAAGATATAATATGATTTGCGAAGTGTTATGTATTCCTCGTCTACACTTCAAATGAATGTAAATGCGACACTTCCTTGCAAGGAAATAGCGTTTGCAGATGTCTACGTATCGTAGCAATAGAGTTCTTATGATTCTTGAAACGCGATATCGCATCTCATTTCCATGTTTCATGGTAAGATATAATATGATTTGCGAAGTGTTATGTATTCCTCTTCTACACCTCAAATGAATGTAAATGCGACACTTCCGTGCAAGGAAATAGCGTTTGCAGATGTCCACGTATCGTAGGGATAGAGTTCTAATGCTTCTTAAAACGAGATATCGCATCTCATTTCTATGTTTCATGGTAAGATATAATATGATTGGGGAAGTGTTATGTATTCCTCTTCTACACTTCAAATGAATGTAAATGCGACACTTCCTTGCAAGGAAATAGGGATTGCAGATGTCTACGTATCGAAGCAATAGAGTTCAAATGCTTATTAAGACGCGATATCGCATCTCATTTCTATGTTTCATGGTAAGATATAATATGATTCGAGAAGTGTTACGTAGTCCTCGTCTACACTTCAAATGAATGTAAATGCGACACTTCCTTGCTAGGAAATAGCGTTTGCAGATGTCTACCTATCGTAGCAATAGAGTTCTAATGCTTCTTAAAACGCGGTATCGCATCTCATTTCCATGTTTCATGATAAGATATAATATTCATTGCGAAGTGTTATGCATTCCTCGTCTACGATTCAAATGCAAGTAAATGCGACACTTCCATGCATGGAAATAGCGTTTGCAGATGTCTACGTATCGAAGCAATAGAGTTCAAATGCTTCTTAAAACGAGATATTGCATCTCATATCTATGTTTCATGATAACATATAATATACATTGCGAAGTGTTATGCATTCCTCGTCTACGATTCAAATGAAAGTAAATGCGACACTTCCTTGCAAGGAAATAGCGTTTGCAGATGTCTACGTATCGTAGCAATAGATTTCTAATGCTTCTTAAAACGCGATATCGCATCTCATTCCTGTGTTTCATGTTAAGATATAATATGATTTGCGAAGTGTTATGTATTCCTCTTCTACACTTCAAATGAATGTAAATGCGACTCTTCCTTGCAAGGAAATAGCGTTTGCAGATGTCTACGTATCGTAGCAATAGAGTTCTAATGCTTCTTAAAACGCGATATCGCATCTCATTTCCATGTTTCATGGTAAGATATAATATGATTTGCGATGTGTTATGTATTCCTCGTCTACACTTCAAATGAATGTAAATGCGACACTTCCTTGCAAGGAAGTAGCGTTTGCAAGTGTCTACCTATCGTAGCAATAGTGTTCTAATGCTTCTTAAAACGCGATATCGCATCTCATTTCTATGTTTCATGGTAAGATATAATATGATTTGCGACGTGTCATATATTCTTCGTCTACACTACAAATGAATGTAAATGCGACTCTTCCTTGCAAGGAAATAGCGTTTGCATATGTCTACGTAACGTAGCAATAGAGTTCTTATGATTCATAAAACGCGATATCGCATCTCATTTCTATGTTTCATGGTAACATATAATATGATTGGGGAAGTGTTATGTATTACTCGTCTACACTTCAAATGAGTGTAAATGCGACACTTCCTTGCAAGGAAATAGCGTTTGCAGATGTCTACGTACCGTAGCAATAGAGTTCTTATGATACTTAGAACGCGATATCGCATCTCATTTCTATGTTTCATGGTAAGATAGAATATGATTCGAGAAGTGTAACGTAGTCCTCGTCTACACTTCAAATGAATGTAAATGCGACACTTCCTTGCTAGGAAATAGCGTTTGCAGATGTCTACCTATCGTAGCAATAGAGTTCTAATGCTTCTTAAAACGCGGTATCGCATCTCATTTCCATGTTTCATGGTAAGATATAATATGATTTGCGAAGTGTCACGTATTCTTCGTCTACACATCAAATGAATGTAAATGCGACTCTTCCGTGCAAGGAAATAGCGTTTGCAGATGTCTACGTATCGTAGCAATAGAGTTCCAATGCTTCTTAAAACGCGATATCGCATCTCATTTCTATGTTTCATGGTAAGATATAATATGATTGGGGAAGTGCTATGTATTCCTCGTCTACACTTCAAATGAATGTAAGTGCCACACTTCCCTGCTAGGAAATAGCGTTTGCAGATGTCTACGTATCGTAGCAATAGAGTTCTTATGATTCTTAAAACGCGATATCGCACCTCATTTCTATGTTTCATGGTAAGATATAATATGATTTGCGAAGTGTTATGTATTCCTCGTCTACACATCAAATGAATGTAAATGCGACACTTCCTTGCAAGGAAATAGCGTTTGCAGATGTCTACGTATCGCAGCAATAGAGTTCCAATGCTTCTTAAAACGCGATATCGCATCTCATTTCTATGTTTCATGGTAAGATATAATATGATTTGTGATGTGTATTGTATTCCTCGTCTACACTTCAAATGAATGTAAATGCGACACTTCCTTGCAAGGAAATAGCGTTTGCAAGTGTCTACCTATCGTAGCAATAGTGTTCTAATGCTTCTTAAAACGCGATATCGCATCTCATTTCTATGTTTCATGTTAAGATATAATATGATTTGCGAAGTGTTATGCATTCCTCATCTACACTTCAAATGAATGTAAATGCCACACTTCCCTGCTAGGAAATAGCGTCTGCAGATGACTAGGTATCATAGCAATAGAGTTCTAATGCTTCTTAAAACGCGATATCGCATCTCATTTCTATGTTTCATGGTAAGATATAATATGATTTGCGAAGTGTCACGTATTCTTCGTCTACACATCAAATGAATGTAAATGCGACTCTTCCTTGCAAGGAAATAGCGTTTGCAGATGTCTACGTATCGCAGCAATAGAGTTCCAATGCTTCTTAAAACGCGATATCGCATCTCATTTCTATGTTTCATGGTAAGATATAATATGATTTGTGATGTGTATTGTATTCCTCGTCTACACTTCAAATGAATGTAAATGCGACACTTCCTTGCAAGGAAATAGCGTTTGCAAGTGTCTACCTATCGTAGCAATAGTGTTCTAATGCTTCTTAAAACGCGATATCGCATCTCATTTCTATGTTTCATGTTAAGATATAATATGATTTGCGAAGTGTTATGCATTCCTCGTCTACACTTCAAATGAATGTAAATGCCACACTTCCCTGCTAGGAAATAGCGTCTGCAGATGACTAGGTATCATAGCAATAGAGTTCTAATGCTTCTTAAAACGCGATATCGCATCTCATTTCTATGTTTCATGGTAAGATATAATATGATTTGCGAAGTGTCACGTATTCTTCGTCTACACATCAAATGAATGTAAATGCGACTCTTCCTTGCAAGGAAATAGCGTTTGGAGACGTCTACGTATCGTAGCAATAGAGTTCTTATGATTCTTAAAACGCGATATCGCATCTCATTTCTGTGTTTCATGGTAATATATAATATGATTTCCGAAGTGTTATGTATTCCTCGTCTACACTTCAAATGATTGTGAATGCGACACTTCCTCGCTCGGATATAGCGTTTGCAGATGTCTACGTATCGTAGCAATAGATTTCCAATGCTTCTTAAAACGCGATATCGCATCTCATTTCTATGTTTCATGGTAAGATATAATATGATTTGCGACGTGTTATGTATTCCTCTTCTACACTTCAAATGAATGTAAATGCGACACTTCCTTGCAAGGAAATAGCGTTTGCAGATATCTACGTATCGAAGCAATAGAGTTCAAGTGCTCATTGAGACGCGATATCGCATCTCATTTCTATGTTTCATGGTAAGATATAATATGATTTGCGATGTGTATTGTATTCCTCGTCTACACTTCAAATGAATGTAAATGCGACACTTCCTTGCAAGGAAATAGCGTTTGCAAGTGTCTACCTATCGTAGCAATAGTGTTCTAATGCTCCTTAAAACGCGATATCGCATCTCATTTCTATGTTTCATGGTAAGATATAATATGATTTGCGACGTGTCATGTATTCTTCGTCTACACTTCAAATGAATGTAAATGCGACTCTTCCTTGCAAGGAAATAGCGTTTGCATATGTCTACGTATCGTAGCAATAAAGTTCTAATGCTTCTTAAAACGCGATATCGCATCTCATTTCTATGTTTCATGGTAAGGTATAATATGATTTGCGAAGTGTTATGTATTCCTCGTCTACACTTCAAATGAATGTAAATGCGACACTTCCTTGCAAGGAAATAGCGTTTGGAGATGTCTACGTATCGTAGCAATAGAGTTCTTATGATTCTTAAAACGCGATATCGCATCTCATTTCTGTGTTTCATGGTAAGATATAATATGATTTGCGAAGTGTTATGTATTCCTCGTCCACACTTCAAATGAATGTGAATGCGACACTTCCTCGCTAGGATATAGCGTTTGCAGATGTCTACGTACCGTAGCAATAGATTTCCAATGCTTCTTAAAACGCGAAATCGCATCACATTTCTATGCTTCATGGTAAGATATAATAAGATTTGCGAAGTGTCATGTATTCCCCGTCTACACTTCAAATGAATGTAAATGCCACACTTCCCTGCTAGGAAATAGCGTCCGCAGATGACTAGGGATCGTAGCAATAGAGTTCTTATGATTCTTAAAACGCGATATCGCATCTCATTTCTGTGTTTCATGGTAATATATAATATGATTGGGGAAGTGTTATGTATTACTCGTCTACACTTCAAATGAATGTAAATGCGACACTTCCTTGCAAGGAAATAGCGTTTGCAGATGTCTGCGTATCTTAGCAATAGAGTTCTTATGATTCTTAAAAAGCGATATCGCATCTCATTTCTATGTTTCATGGTAAGATATAATATGATTTGCGAAGTGTTATGTATTCCTCGTCTACACTTCAAATGAATGTAAATGCGACACTTCCTTCCAAGGAAATAGCGCTTGGAGATGACTACGTATCGTAGCAATGGAGTTCTTATGATTCTTAGAACGCGACATCGCATCTCATTTCTGTGTTTCATGGTAAGATATAATATGATTTGCGAAGTGTTATGTATTCCTCGTCCACACTTCAAATGAATGTGAATGCGGCACTTCCTTGCTAGGATATAGCGTTTGCAGATGTCTACGTACCGTAGCAATAGATTTCCAATGCTTCTTAAAACGCGAAATCGCATCACATTTCTATGCTTCATGGTAAGATATAATAAGATTTGCGAAGTGTCATGTATTCCCCGTCTACACTTCAAATGAATGTAAATGCCACACTTCCCTGCTAGGAAATAGCGTCTGCAGATGACTAGGGATCGTAACAATAGAGTTCTAATGCTTCTTAAAGCGCGATATCGCATCTCATTTCTATGTTTCATGGTAAGATAAAATATGATTTGCGAAGTGTTATGTATTGTTCGTCTACACATCAAATGAATGTAAATGCGACTCTTCCTTGCAAGGAAATAGCGTTTGCAGATGTCTACGTATCGCAGCAAAAGAATTCCAATGCTTCTTAAAACGCGATATCGCATCTCATTTCTATGTTTCATGGTAAGATATAATATGATTTGCGATGTGTATTGTATTCCTCGTCTACACTTCAAATGAATGCAAATGCGACACTTCCTTGCAAGGAAATAGCGTTTGCAAGTGTCTACCTATCGTAGCAATAGTGTTCTAATGCTTCTTAAAACGCGATATCGCAACTCATTTCTATGTTTCATGTTAAGATATAATATGATTTGCGACGTGTCATGTATTCTTCGTCTACACTTCAAATGAATGTAAATGCGACTCTTCCTTGCAAGGAAATAGCGTTTGCATATGTCTACGTATCGTAGCAATAGAGTTCTTATGATTCATAAAACGCGATATCGCATCTCATTTCTATGTTTCATGGTAAGGTATAATATGATTTGCGAAGTGTTATGTATTCCTCGTCTACACTTCAAATGAATGTAAATGCGACACTTCCTTCCAGGGAAATAGCGTTTGGAGATGACTACGTATCGTAGCAATAGAGTTCTTATGATTCTTAAAACGCGACGTCGCATCTCATTTCTGTGTTTCATGGTAAGATATAATATGATTTGCGAAGTGTTATGTATTCCTCGTCCACACTTCAAATGAATGTGAATGCGGCACTTCCTCGCTAGGATATAGCGTTTGCAGATGTCTACGTATCGTAGCAATAGATTTCCAATGCTTCTTAAAACGCGAAATCGCATCTCATTTCTACGTTTCATGGTAAGATATAATATGATTGGGGAAGTGTTATGTATTACTCGTCTACACTTCAAATGAATGTAAATGCGACACTTCCTTGCAAGGAAATAGCGTTTGCAGATGTCTGCGTATCTTAGCAATAGAGTTCTTATGATTCTTAAAAAGCGATATCGCATCTCATTTCTATGCTTCATGGTAAGATATAATATGATTTGCGAAGTGTTATGTATTCCTCGTCTACACTTCAAATGAATGTAAATGCGACACTTCCTTGCTAGGAAATAGCGTTTGCAGATATCTACGTATCGTAGGGATAGAGTTCTAATGCTTCTTAAAACGACATATCGCTCCTCATTTCTATGTTTCATGATAAGGTATAATATGATTTGCGATGTGTTATGTATTCCTCTCCTACACATCAAATGAATGTAAATGCGACACTTCCTTGCAAGGAAATAGCGTTTGCAGATGTCTACGTATCGTAGCAATAGAGTTCTTATGATTCTTAAAACGCGATATCGCATCACATTTCTATGTTTCATGGTAAGATATAATATGATTTGCGAAGTGTCATGTGTTCCCCGTCTACACATCAAATGAATGTAAATGCCACACTTCCCTGCTAGGAAATAGCGTCTGCAGATGACTAGGTATCGTAGCGATAGAGTTCTATTGCTTCTTAAAGCGCGATATCGCATCTCATTTCTATGTTTCATGGTAAGATAAAATATGATTTGCGAAGTGTCATGTATTCCTCGTCCACACTTCAAATGAATGTGAATGCGGCACTTCCTCGCTAGGATATAGCGCTTGCAGATGTCTGCGTATCTTAGCAATAGAGTTCTTATGATTCTTAAAAAGCGATATCGCATCTCATTTCTATGTTTCATGGTAAGATATAATATGATTTGCGAAGTGTTATGTATTCCTCGTCTACACTTCAAATGAATGTAAATGCGACACTTCCTTCCAAGGAAATAGCGCTTGGAGATGACTACGTATCGTAGCAATGGAGTTCTTATGATTCTTAGAACGCGACATCGCATCTCATTTCTGTGTTTCATGGTAAGATATAATATGATTTGCGAAGTGTTATGTATTCCTCGTCCACACTTCAAATGAATGTCAATGCGGCACTTCCTTGCTAGGATATAGCGTTTGCAGATGTCTACGTATCGTAGCAATAGATTTCCAATGCTTCTTAAAACGCGAAATCGCATCTCATTTCTATGTTTCATGGTAAGATATAATATGATTTGCGATGTGTATTGTATTCCTCGTCTACACTTCAAATGAATGTAAATGCGACACTTCCTTGCAAGGAAATAGCGTTTGCAAGTGTCTACCTATCGTAGCAATAGTGTTCTAATGCTTCTTAAAACGCGATATCGCAACTCATTTCTATGTTTCATGTTAAGATATAATATGATTTGCGACGTGTCATGTATTCTTCGTCTACACTTCAAATGAATGTAAATGCGACTCTTCCTTGCAAGGAAATAGCGTTTGCATATGTCTACGTATCGTAGCAATAGAGTTCTTATGATTCATAAAACGCGATATCGCATCTCATTTCTATGTTTCATGGTAAGGTATAATATGATTTGCGAAGTGTTATGTATTCCTCGTCTACACTTCAAATGAATGTAAATGCGACACTTCCTTGCAAGGAAATAGCGTTTGCAGATGTCTGCGTATCTTAGCAATAGAGTTCTTATGATTCTTAAAAAGCGATATCGCATCACATTTCTATGTTTCATGGTAATATATAATATGATTTGCGAAGTGTTATGTATTCCTCGTCTACACTTCAAATGAATGTAAATGCGACACTTCCTTGCAAGGAAATAGCGTTTGCAAATGTCTACCTATCGTAGCAATAAAGTTCTAATGCTTCTTAAAACGCGATATCGCATAACATTCCTATGTTTCATGGTAAGATATAATATGATTTGCGAAGTGTCATGTATTCTTCGTCTACACTTCAAATGAGTGTAAATGCGACACTTCCTTGCTAGGAAATAGCGTTTGCAGATGTCTACGTATCGTAGGGATAGAGTTCTAATGCTTCTTAAAACGACATATCGCTCCTCATTTCTATGTTTCATGATAAGGTATAATATGATTTGCGATGTGTTATGTATTCCTCTTCTACACATCAAATGAATGTAAATGCGACACTTCCTTGCAAGGAAATAGCGTTTGCAGATGTCTACGTATCGTTGCAATAGAGATCTTATGATTCTTAAAACGCG
Organism: Xylocopa sonorina; assembly: GCF_050948175.1. Lineage (NCBI taxonomy): Eukaryota > Metazoa > Arthropoda > Insecta > Hymenoptera > Apidae > Xylocopa > Xylocopa sonorina. Next base: position 474,433 of record NW_027490223.1, on the reverse strand, counting down.
ATATCGCATCACATTTCTATGTTTCATGGTAAGATATAATATGATTTGCGAAGTGTCATGTGTTCCCCGTCTACACATCAAATGAATGTAAATGCGACTCTTCCTTGCAAGGAAATAGCGTTTGCAGATGTCTACGTATCGCAGCAATAGAGTTCCAATGCTTCTTAAAACGCGATATCGCATCTCATTTCTATGTTTCATGGTAAGATATAATATGATTTGTGATGTGTATTGTATTCCTCGTCTACACTTCAAATGAATGTAAATGCGACACTTCCTTGCAAGGAAATAGCGTTTGCAAGTGTCTACCTATCGTAGCAATAGTGTTCTAATGCTTCTTAAAACGCGATATCGCATCTCATTTCTATGTTTCATGTTAAGATATAATATGATTTGCGAAGTATTATGCATTCCTCGTCTACACTTCAAATGAATGTAAATGCCACACTTCCCTGCTAGGAAATAGCGTCTGCAGATGACTAGGTATCATAGCAATAGAGTTCTAATGCTTCTTAAAACGCGATATCGCATCTCATTTCTATGTTTCACGGTAAGATTTAATATGATTTGCGAAGTGTCACGTATTCTTCGTCTACACATCAAATGAATGTAAATGCGACTCTTCCTTGCAAGGAAATAGCGTTTGGAGACGTCTACGTATCGTAGCAATAGAGTTCTTATGATTCTTAAAACGCGATATCGCATCTCATTTCTGTGTTTCATGGTAATATATAATATGATTTCCGAAGTGTTATGTATTCCTCGTCTACACTTCAAATGATTGTGAATGCGACACTTCCTCGCTAGGAAATAGCATTTGCAGATGTCTACGTATCGTAGCAATGGATTTCTAATGCTTCTTAGAACGAGATATTGCATCTCATATCTATGTTTCATGGTAAGATATAATATGATTTGCGAAGTGTTATGTATTCCTCTTCTACACTTCAAATGAATGTAAATGCGACACTTCCTTGCAAGGAAATAGCGTTTGCAGATATCTACGTATCGAAGCAATAGAGTTCAAATGCTCATTGAGACGCGATATCGCATCTCATTTCTATGTTTCATGGTAAGATATAATATGATTTGCGATGTGTATTGTATTCCTCGTCTACACTTCAAATGAATGTAAATGCGACACTTCCCTGCAAGGAAATAGCATTTGCAAGTGTCTACCTATCGTAGCAATAGTGTTCTAATGCTCCTTAAAACGCGATATCGCATCTCATTTCTATGTTTCATGGTAAGATATAATATGATTTGCGACGTGTCATGTATTCTTCGTCTACACTTCAAATGAATGTAAATGCGACTCTTCCTTGCAAGGAAATAGCGTTTGCATATGTCTACGTATCGTAGCAATAGAGTTCTTATAATTCATAAAACGCGATATCGCATCTTATTTCTATGTTTCATGGTAAGGTATAATATGATTTGCGAAGTGTTATGTATTCCTCGTCTACACTTCAAATGAATGTAAATGCGAAACTTCCTTGCAAGGAAATAGCGTTTGGAGATGTCTACGTATCGTAGCAATAGAGTTCTTATGATTCTTAAAACGCGATATCGCATCTCATTTCTGTGTTTCATGGTAAGATATGATATGATTTGCGAAGTGTTATGTATTCCTCGTCCACACTTCAAATGAATGTGAATGCGACACTTCCTCGCTAGGATATAGCGTTTGCAGATGTCTACGTACCGTAGCAATAGATTTCCAATGCTTCTTAAAACGCGAAATCGCATCACATTTCTATGTTTCATGGTAAGATATAATAAGATTTGCGAAGTGTCATGTATTCCCCGTCTACACTTCAAATGAATGTAAATGCCACACTTCCCTGCTAGGAAATAGCGTCCGCAGATGACTAGGGATCGTAGCAATAGAGTTCTTATGATTCTTAAAACGCGATATCGCATCTCATTTCTGTGTTTCATGGTAATATATAATATGATTTGCGAAGTGTTATGTATTCCTCGTCTACACTTCAAATGAATGTAAATGCGACACTTCCTTGCAAGGAAATAGCGTTTGCAAATGTCTACCTATCGTAGCAATAAAGTTCTAATGCTTCTTAAAAAGCGATATCGCATCTCATTTCTATGTTTCATGGTAAGATATAATATGATTTGCGAAGTGTTATGTATTCCTCGTCTACACTTCAAATGAATGTAAATGCGACACTTCCTTCCAAGGAAATAGCGCTTGGAGATGACTACGTATCGTAGCAATGGAGTTCTTATGATTCTTAGAACGCGAAATCGCATCTCATTTCTATGTTTCATGGTAAGATATAATATGATTTGCGATGTGTATTGTATTCCTCGTCTACACTTCAAATGAATGTAAATGCGACACTTCCTTGCAAGGAAATAGCGTTTGCAAGTGTCTACCTATCGTAGCAATAGTGTTCTAATGCTTCTTAAAACGCGATATCGCAACTCATTTCTATGTTTCATGTTAAGATATAATATGATTTGCGACGTGTCATGTATTCTTCGTCTACACTTCAAATGAATGTAAATGCGACTCTTCCTTGCAAGGAAATAGCGTTTGCATATGTCTACGTATCGTAGCAATAGAGTTCTTATGATTCATAAAACGCGATATCGCATCTCATTTCTATGTTTCATGGTAAGGTATAATATGATTTGCGAAGTGTTATGTATTCCTCGTCTACACTTCAAATGAATGTAAATGCGACACTTCCTTGCAAGGAAATAGCGTTTGCAGATGTCTGCGTATCTTAGCAATAGAGTTCTTATGATTCTTAAAAAGCGATATCGCATCACATTTCTATGTTTCATGGTAATATATAATATGATTTGCGAAGTGTTATGTATTCCTCGTCTACACTTCAAATGAATGTAAATGCGACACTTCCTTGCAAGGAAATAGCGTTTGCAAATGTCTACCTATCGTAGCAATAAAGTTCTAATGCTTCTTAAAACGCGATATCGCATAACATTCCTATGTTTCATGGTAAGATATAATATGATTTGCGAAGTGTCATGTATTCTTCGTCTACACTTCAAATGAATGTAAATGCGACACTTCCTTGCTAGGAAATAGCGTTTGCAGATGTCTACGTATCGTAGGGATAGAGTTCTAATGCTTCTTAAAACGACATATCGCTCCTCATTTCTATGTTTCATGATAAGGTATAATATGATTTGCGATGTGTTATGTATTCCTCTTCTACACATCAAATGAATGTAAATGCGACACTTCCTTGCAAGGAAATAGCGTTTGCAGATGTCTACGTATCGTTGCAATAGAGATCTTATGATTCTTAAAACGCGATATCGCATCACATTTCTATGTTTCATGGTAAGATATAATATGATTTGCGAAGTGTCATGTGTTCCCCGTCTACACATCAAATGAATGTAAATGCGACTCTTCCTTGCAAGGAAATAGCGTTTGCAGATGTCTACGTATCGCAGCAATAGAGTTCCAATGCTTCTTAAAACGCGATATCGCATCTCATTTCTATGTTTCATGGTAAGATATAATATGATTTGTGATGTGTATTGTATTCCTCGTCTACACTTCAAATGAATGTAAATGCGACACTTCCTTGCAAGGAAATAGCGTTTGCAAGTGTCTACCTATCGTAGCAATAGTGTTCTAATGCTTCTTAAAACGCGATATCGCATCTCATTTCTATGTTTCATGTTAAGATATAATATGATTTGCGAAGTATTATGCATTCCTCGTCTACACTTCAAATGAATGTAAATGCCACACTTCCCTGCTAGGAAATAGCGTCTGCAGATGACTAGGTATCATAGCAATAGAGTTCTAATGCTTCTTAAAACGCGATATCGCATCTCATTTCTATGTTTCATGGTAAGATTTAATATGATTTGCGAAGTGTCACGTATTCTTCGTCTACACATCAAATGAATGTAAATGCGACTCTTCCTTGCAAGGAAATAGCGTTTGGAGACGTCTACGTATCGTAGCAATAGAGTTCTTATGATTCTTAAAACGCGATATCGCATCTCATTTCTGTGTTTCATGGTAATATATAATATGATTTCCGAAGTGTTATGTATTCCTCGTCTACACTTCAAATGATTGTGAATGCGACACTTCCTCGCTAGGAAATAGCATTTGCAGATGTCTACGTATCGTAGCAATGGATTTCTAATGCTTCTTAGAACGAGATATTGCATCTCATATCTATGTTTCATGGTAAGATATAATATGATTTGCGAAGTGTTATGTATTCCTCTTCTACACTTCAAATGAATGTAAATGCGACACTTCCTTGCAAGGAAATAGCGTTTGCAGATATCTACGTATCGAAGCAATAGTGTTCAAATGCTCATTGAGACGCGATATCGCATCTCATTTCTATGTTTCATGGTAAGATATAATATGATTTGCGATGTGTATTGTATTCCTCGTCTACACTTCAAATGAATGTAAATGCGACACTTCCTTGCAAGGAAATAGCATTTGCAAGTGTCTACCTATCGTAGCAATAGTGTTCTAATGCTCCTTAAAACGCGATATCGCATCTCATTTCTATGTTTCATGGTAAGATATAATATGATTTGCGACGTGTCATGTATTCTTCGTCTACACTTCAAATGAATGTAAATGCGACTCTTCCTTGCAAGGAAATAGCGTTTGCATATGTCTACGTATCGTAGCAATAGAGTTCTTATAATTCATAAAACGCGATATCGCATCTTATTTCTATGTTTCATGGTAAGGTATAATATGATTTGCGAAGTGTTATGTATTCCTCGTCTACACTTCAAATGAATGTAAATGCGAAACTTCCTTGCAAGGAAATAGCGTTTGGAGATGTCTACGTATCGTAGCAATAGAGTTCTTATGATTCTTAAAACGCGATATCGCATCTCATTTCTGTGTTTCATGGTAAGATATAATATGATTTGCGAAGTGTTATGTATTCCTCGTCCACACTTCAAATGAATGTGAATGCGACACTTCCTCGCTAGGATATAGCGTTTGCAGATGTCTACGTACCGTAGCAATAGATTTCCAATGCTTCTTAAAACGCGAAATCGCATCACATTTCTATGTTTCATGGTAAGATATAATAAGATTTGCGAAGTGTCATGTATTCCCCGTCTACACTTCAAATGAATGTAAATGCCACACTTCCCTGCTAGGAAATAGCGTCCGCAGATGACTAGGGATCGTAGCAATAGAGTTCTTATGATTCTTAAAACGCGATATCGCATCTCATTTCTGTGTTTCATGGTAATATATAATATGATTTGCGAAGTGTTATGTATTCCTCGTCTACACTTCAAATGAATGTAAATGCGACACTTCCTTGCAAGGAAATAGCGTTTGCAAATGTCTACCTATCGTAGCAATAAAGTTCTAATGCTTCTTAAAACGCGATATCGCATAACATTCCTATGTTTCATGGTAAGATATAATATGATTTGCGAAGTGTCATGTATTCTTCGTCTACACTTCAAATGAATGTAAATGCGACACTTCCTTGCTAGGAAATAGCGTTTGCAGATGTCTACGTATCGTAGGGATAGAGTTCTAATGCTTCTTAAAACGACATATCGCTCCTCATTTCTATGTTTCATGATAAGGTATAATATGATTTGCGATGTGTTATGTATTCCTCTTCTACACATCAAATGAATGTAAATGCGACACTTCCTTGCAAGGAAATAGCGTTTGCAGATGTCTACGTATCGTTGCAATAGAGATCTTATGATTCTTAAAACGCGATATCGCATCACATTTCTATGTTTCATGGTAAGATATAATATGATTTGCGAAGTGTCATGTGTTCCCCGTCTACACATCAAATGAATGTAAATGCGACTCTTCCTTGCAAGGAAATAGCGTTTGCAGATGTCTACGTATCGCAGCAATAGAGTTCCAATGCTTCTTAAAACGCGATATCGCATCTCATTTCTATGTTTCATGGTAAGATATAATATGATTTGTGATGTGTATTGTATTCCTCGTCTACACTTCAAATGAATGTAAATGCGACACTTCCTTGCAAGGAAATAGCGTTTGCAGATGTCTGCGTATCTTAGCAATAGAGTTCTTATGATTCTTAAAAAGCGATATCGCATCTCATTTCTATGTTTCATGGTAAGATATAATATGATTTGCGAAGTGTTATGTATTCCTCGTCTACACTTCAAATGAATGTAAATGCGACACTTCCTTCCAAGGAAATAGCGCTTGGAGATGACTACGTATCGTAGCAATGGAGTTCTTATGATTCTTAGAACGCGACATCGCATCTCATTTCTGTGTTTCATGGTAAGATATAATATGATTTGCGAAGTGTTATGTATTCCTCGTCCACACTTCAAATGAATGTGAATGCGGCACTTCCTTGCTAGGATATAGCGTTTGCAGATGTCTACGTATCGTAGCAATAGATTTCCAATGCTTCTTAAAACGCGAAATCGCATCACATTTTTATGTTTCATGTTAAGATATAATAAGATTTGCGAAGTGTCATGTATTCCCCGTCTACACTTCAAATGAATGTAAATGCCACACTTCCCTGCTAGGAAATAGCGTCTGCAGATGACTAGGGATCGTAACAATAGAGTTCTAATGCTTCTTAAAGCGCGATATCGCATCTCATTTCTATGTTTCATGGTAAGATAAAATATGATTTGCGAAGTGTTATGTATTGTTCGTCTACACATCAAATGAATGTAAATGCGACTCTTCCTTGCAAGGAAATAGCGTTTGCAGATGTCTACGTATCGCAGCAATAGAATTCCAATGCTTCTTAAAACGCGATATCGCATCTCATTTCTATGTTTCATGGTAAGATATAATATGATTTGCGATGTGTATTGTATTCCTCGTCTACACTTCAAATGAATGTAAATGCGACACTTCCTTGCAAGGAAATAGCGTTTGCAAGTGTCTACCTGTCGTAGCAATAGTGTTCTAATGCTTCTTAAAACGCGATATCGCAACTCATTTCTATGTTTCATGTTAAGATATAATATGATTTGCGACGTGTCATGTATTCTTCGTCTACACTTCAAATGAATGTAAATGCGACTCTTCCTTGCAAGGAAATAGCGTTTGCATATGTCTACGTATCGTAGCAATAGAGTTCTTATGATTCATAAAACGCGATATCGCATCTCATTTCTATGTTTCATGGTAAGGTATAATATGATTTGCGAAGTGTTATGTATTCCTCGTCTACACTTCAAATGAATGTAAATGCGACACTTCCTTCCAGGGAAATAGCGTTTGGAGATGACTACGTATCGTAGCAATAGAGTTCTTATGATTCTTAAAACGCGACGTCGCATCTCATTTCTATGTTTCATGGTAAGATATAATATGATTTGCGAAGTGTTATGTATTCCTCGTCCACACTTCAAATGAATGTGAATGCGGCACTTCCTCGCTAGGATATAGCGTTTGCAGATGTCTACGTATCGTAGCAATAGATTTCCAATGCTTCTTAAAACGCGAAATCGCATCTCATTTCTACGTTTCATGGTAAGATATAATATGATTGGGGAAGTGTTATGTATTACTCGTCTACACTTCAAATGAATGTAAATGCGACACTTCCTTGCAAGGAAATAGCGTTTGCAGATGTCTGCGTATCTTTGCAATAGAGTTCTTATGATTCTTAAAAAGCGATATCGCATCTCATTTCTATGTTTCATGGTAAGATATAATATGATTTGCGAAGTGTTATGTATTCCTCGTCTACACTTCAAATGAATGTAAGTGCGACACTTCCTTCCAAGGAAATAGCGCTTGGAGATGACTACGTATCGTAGCAATGGAGTTCTTATGATTCTTAGAACGCGACATCGCATCTCATTTCTGTGTTTCATGGTAAGATATAATATGATTTGCGTAGTGTTATGTATTCCTCGTCCACACTTCAAATGAATGTGAATGCGGCACTTCCTTGCTAGGATATAGCGTTTGCAGATGTCTACGTATCGTAGCAATAGATTTCCAATGCTTCTTAAAACGCGAAATCGCATCTCATTTCTATGTTTCATGGTAAGATATAATATGATTTGCGATGTGTATTGTATTCCTCGTCTACACTTCAAATGAATGTAAATGCGACACTTCCTTGCAAGGAAATAGCGTTTGCAAGTGTCTACCTATCGTAGCAATAGTGTTCTAATGCTTCTTAAAACGCGATATCGCAACTCATTTCTATGTTTCATGTTAAGATATAATATGATTTGCGACGTGTCATGTATTCTTCGTCTACACTTCAAATGAATGTAAATGCGACTCTTCCTTGCAAGGAAATAGCGTTTGCATATGTCTACGTATCGTAGCAATAGAGTTCTTATGATTCATAAAACGCGATATCGCATCTCATTTCTATGTTTCATGGTAAGGTATAATATGATTTGCGAAGTGTTATGTATTCCTCGTCTACACTTCAAATGAATGTAAATGCGACACTTCCTTCCAAGGAAATAGCGTTTGGAGATGACTACGTATCGTAGCAATAGAGTTCTTATGATTCTTAAAACGCGACGTCGCATCTCATTTCTGTGTTTCATGGTAAGATATAATATGATTTGCGAAGTGTTATGTATACCTCGTCCACACTTCAAATGAATGTGAATGCGGCACTTCCTCGCTAGGATATAGCGTTTGCAGATGTCTACGTATCGTAGCAATAGATTTCCAATGCTTCTTAAAACGCGAAATCGCATCTCATTTCTACGTTTCATGGTAAGATATAATATGATTGGGGAAGTGTTATGTATTACTCGTCTACACTTCAAATGAATGTAAATGCGACACTTCCTTGCAAGGAAATAGCGTTTGCAGATGTCTGCGTATCTTAGCAATAGAGTTCTTATGATTCTTAAAAAGCGATATCGCATCACATTTCTATGTTTCATGGTAATATATAATATGATTTGCGAAGTGTTATGTATTCCTCGTCTACACTTCAAATGAATGTAAATGCGACACTTCCTTGCAAGGAAATAGCGTTTGCAAATGTCTACCTATCGTAGCAATAAAGTTCTAATGCTTCTTAAAACGCGATATCGCATAACATTCCTATGTTTCATGGTAAGATATAATATGATTTGCGAAGTGTCATGTATTCTTCGTCTACACTTCAAATGAATGTAAATGCGACACTTCCTTGCTAGGAAATAGCGTTTGCAGATGTCTACGTATCGTAGGGATAGAGTTCTAATGCTTCTTAAAACGACATATCGCTCCTCATTTCTATGTTTCATGATAAGGTATAATATGATTTGCGATGTGTTATGTATTCCTCTTCTACACATCAAATGAATGTAAATGCGACACTTCCTTGCAAGGAAATAGCGTTTGCAGATGTCTACGTATCGTTGCAATAGAGATCTTATGATTCTTAAAACGCGATATCGCATCACATTTCTATGTTTCATGGTAAGATATAATATGATTTGCGAAGTGTCATGCGTTCCCCGTCTACACATCAAATGAATGTAAATGCGACTCTTCCTTGCAAGGAAATAGCGTTTGCAGATGTCTACGTATCGCAGCAATAGAGTTCCAATGCTTCTTAAAACGCGATATCGCATCTCATTTCTATGTTTCATGGTAAGATATAATATGATTTGTGATGTGTATTGTATTCCTCGTCTACACTTCAAATGAATGTAAATGCGACACTTCCTTGCAAGGAAATAGCGTTTGCAAGTGTCTACCTATCGTAGCAATAGTGTTCTAATGCTTCTTAAAACGCGATATCGCATCTCATTTCTATGTTTCATGTTAAGATATAATATGATTTGCGAAGTATTATGCATTCCTCGTCTACACTTCAAATGAATGTAAATGCCACACTTCCCTGCTAGGAAGTAGCGTCTGCAGATGACTAGGTATCGTAGCAATAAAGTTCTAATGCTTCTTAAAACGCGATATCGCATAACATTCCTATGTTTCATGGTAAGATATAATATGATTTGCGAAGTGTCATGTATTCTTCGTCTACACTTCAAATGAATGTAAATGCGACACTTCCTTGCTAGGAAATAGCGTTTGCAGATGTCTACGTATCGTAGGGATAGAGTTCTAATGCTTCTTAAAACGACATATCGCTCCTCATTTCTATGTTTCATGATAAGGTATAATATGATTTGCGATGTGTTATGTATTCCTCTCCTACACATCAAATGAATGTAAATGCGACACTTCCTTGCAAGGAAATAGCGTTTGCAGATGTCTACGTATCGTAGCAATAGAGTTCTTATGATTCTTAAAACGCGATATCGCATCACATTTCTATGTTTCATGGTAAGATATAATATGATTTGCGAAGTGTCATGTGTTCCCCGTCTACACATCAAATGAATGTAAATGCCACACTTCCCTGCTAGGAAATAGCGTCTGCAGATGACTAGGTATCGTAGCGATAGAGTTCTATTGCTTCTTAAAGCGCGATATCGCATCTCATTTCTATGTTTCATGGTAAGATAAAATATGATTTGCGAAGTGTCATGTATTCTTCGTCTACACATCAAATGAATGTAAATGCGACTCTTCCTTGCAAGGAAATAGTGTTTGCAGATGTCTACGTATCGCAGCAATAGAGTTCCAATGCTTCTTAAAACGCGATATCGCATCTCATTTCTATGTTTCATGGTAAGATATAATATGATTTGCGATGTGTATTGTATTCCTCGTCTACACTTCAAATGAATGTAAATGCGACACTTCCTTGCAAGGAAATAGCGTTTGCAAGTGTCTACCTATCGTAGCAATAGTGTTCTAATGCTTCTTAAAACGCGATATCGCATCTCATTTCTATGTTTCATGTTAAGATATAATATGATTTGCGACGTGTCATGTATTCTTCGTCTACACTTCAAATGAATGTAAATGCGACTCTTCCTTGCAAGGAAATAGCGTTTGCATATGTCTACGTATCGTAGCAATAGAGTTCTTATGATTCATAAAACGCGATATCGCATCTCATTTCTATGTTTCATGGTAAGGTATAATATGATTTGCGAAGTGTTATGTATTCCTCGTCTACACTTCAAATGAATGTAAATGCGACACTTCCTTCCAAGGAAATAGCGTTTGGAGATGACTACGTATCGTAGCAATAGAGTTCTTATGATTCTTAAAACGCGACGTCGCATCTCATTTCTGTGTTTCATGGTAAGATATAATATGATTTGCGAAGTGTTATGTATTCCTCGTCCACACTTCAAATGAATGTGAATGCGGCACTTCCTTGCTAGGATATAGCGTTTGCAGATGTCTACGTATCGTAGCAATAGATTTCCAATGCTTCTTAAAACGCGAAATCGCATCACATTTTTATGTTTCATGTTAAGATATAATAAGATTTGCGAAGTGTCATGTATTCCCCGTCTACACTTCAAATGAATGTAAATGCCACACTTCCCTGCTAGGAAATAGCGTCTGCAGATGACTAGGGATCGTAACAATAGAGTTCTAATGCTTCTTAAAGCGCGATATCGCATCTCATTTCTATGTTTCATGGTAAGATAAAATATGATTTGCGAAGTGTCATGTATTGTTCGTCTACACATCAAATGAATGTAAATGCGACTCTTCCTTGCAAGGAAATAGCGTTTGCAGATATCTACGTATCGAAGCAATAGAGTTCAAATGCTCATTGAGACGCGATATCGCATCTCATTTCTATGTTTCATGGTAAGATATAATATGATTTGCGACGTGTCATGTATTCTTCGTCTACACTTCAAATGAATGTAAATGCGACTCTTCCTTGCAAGGAAATAGCGTTTGCATATGTCTACGTATTGTAGCTATAGAGTTCTTATGATTCTTAAAACGCGATATCGCATCTCATTTCTGTGTTTCATGGTAATATATAATATGATTTGCGAAGTGTTATGTATTCCTCGTCCACACTTCAAATGAATGTGAATGCGACACTTCCTCGCTAGGATATAGCGTTTGCAGATGTCTACGTACCGTAGCAATAGATTTCCAATGCTTCTTAAAACGCGAAATCGCATCACATTTCTATGTTTCATGGTAAGATATAATAAGATTTGCGAAGTGTCATGTATTCCCCGTCTACACTTCAAATGAATGTAAATGCCACACTTCCCTGCTAGGAAATAGCGTCTGCAGATGACTAGGGATCGTAGCAATAGAGTTCTTATGATTCTTAAAACGCGATCTCATCTCATTTCTGTGTTTCATGGTAATATATAATATGATTTGCGAAGTGTTATGTATTCATCGTCTACACTTCAAATGAATGTAAATGCGACACTTCCTTGCAAGGATATAGCGTTTGAAGATGTCTACGTATCGTAGCAATAGAGTTCTTATGATTCTTAAAACGCGATATCGCATCACATTTCTATGTTTCATGGTAAGATATAATATGATTTGCGAAGTGTCATGTATTCCCCGTCTACACTTCAAATGAATGTAAATGCCACACTTCCCTGCTAGGAAATAGCGTCTGCAGATGACTAGGTATCGTAGCAATAGAGTTCTAATGCTTCTTAAAGCGCGATATCGCATCTTATTTCTATGTTTCATGGTAAGATAGAATATGATTCGCGAAGTTTTATGTAGTCCTCGTCTACACTTCAAATGAATGTAAATGCGACACTTCCTTGCTGGGAAATAGCGTTTGCAGATGTCTACCTATCGTAGCAATAGAGTTCTAATGCTACTTAAAACGCGATATCGCATCTCATTTCTATGTTTCATGGTAAGATATAATATGATTGGATAAGTGTTATGTATTCCTCGTCTACACTTCAAATGAATGTAAATGCGACACTTGCTTGCAAGGAAATAGCGTTTGCAAATGTCTACCTATCTTAGCAATAGTGTTCTAATACTTCTTAAAACGCGATATCGCATCTCATTTCTATGTTTCATGGTAAGATATAATATGATTTGCGAAGTGTTATGTATTCCTCGTCTACACTTCAAATGAATGTAAATGCGACACTTCCTTGCAAGGAAATAGCGTTTGCAGATGTCTACGTATCGAAGCAATAGAGTTCAAATGCTTCTTAAGACGCGATATCGCATCTCATTTCTATGTTTCATGGTAAGATATAACATGATTTGCGAAGTGTTATGTATTCCTCATCTACACTTCAAATGAATGTAAATGCGACACTTCCTTGCAAGGAAATAGCGTTTGCAAATGTCTACCTGTCGTAGCAATACTGTTCTAATGATTCTTAAAACGCGATATCGCATCTCATTTCTATGTTTCATGGTAAGGTATAATATGATTTGCGAAGTGTTACGTATTCCTCGTCTACACTTCAAATGAATGTAAATGCGACACTTCCTCGCTAGGACATAGCGTTTGCAGATGTCTACGTATCGTAGCAATAGATTTCCAATGCTTCTTAAAACGCGATATCGCATCTCATTTCTACGTTTCATGGTAAGATATAATATGATTGTGGAAGTGTTATGTATTACTCGTCTACACTTCAAATGAATGTAAATGCGACACTTCCTTGCAAGGAAATAGCGTTTGGAGATGACTACGTATCGTAGCAATAGAGTTCTTATGATTCTTAAAACGCGACATCGCATCTCATTTCTGTGTTTCATGGTAAGATGTAATATGATTTGCGAAGTGTTATGTATTCCTCGTCCACACTTCAAATGAATGTGAATGCGGCACTTCCTTGCTAGGATATAGCGTTTGCAGATGTCTACGTATCGTAGCAATAGATTTCCAATGCTTCTTAAAACGCGAAAACGCATCACATTTTTATGTTTCATGTTAAGATATAATAAGATTTGCGAAGTGTCATGTATTCCCCGTCTACACTTCAAATGAATGTAAATGCCACACTTCCCTGCTAGGAACTAGCGTCTGCAGATGACTAGGTATCGTAGCGATAGAGTTCTATTGCTTCTTAAAGCGCGATATCGCATCTCATTTCTATGTTTCATGGTAAGATAAAATATGATTTGCGAAGTGTCATGTATTCTTCGTCTACACATCAAATGAATGTAAATGCGACTCTTCCTTGCAAGGAAATAGCGTTTGCAGATGTCTACGTATCGTAGCAATAGATTTCCAATGCTTCTTAAAACGCGAAATCGCATCACATTTTTATGTTTCATGTTAAGATATAATAAGATTTGCGAAGTGTCATGTATTCCCCGTCTACACTTCAAATGAATGTAAATGCCACACTTCCCTGCTAGGAACTAGCGTCTGCAGATGACTAGGTATCGTAGCGATAGAGTTCTATTGCTTCTTAAAGCGCGATATCGCATCTCATTTCTATGTTTCATGGTAAGATATAATAAGATTTGCGATGTGTTATGTATTCCTCGTCTACACTTCAAATGAATGTAAATGCGACACTTCCTTGCAAGGAAATAGCGTTTGCAAGTGTCTACCTATCGTAGCAATAGTGTTCTAATGCTTCTTAAAACGCGATATCGCATCTCATTTCTATGTTTCATGGTAAGATATAATATGATTTGCGAAGTGTTATGTATTCCTCGTCTACACTTCAAATGAATGTAAATGTGACACTTCCTTGCAAGGAAATAGCGTTTGCAGATGTCTACGTATCGAAGCAATAGAGTTCAAATGCTTATTAAGTCGCGATATCGCCTCTCATTTCTATGTTTCATGGTAAGATATAATAAGATTTGCGATGTGTTATGTATTCCTCGTCTACACTTCAAATGAATGTAAATGCGACACTTCCTTGCAAGGAAATGGCGTTTGCAGATGTCTACGTATCGAAGCAATAGAGTTCAAATGCTTATTAAGTCGCGATATCGCATCTCATTTCTATGTTTGATGGTAAGATATAATAAGATTTGCGATGTGTTATGTATTCCTCGTCTACACTTCAAATGAATGTAAATGCGACACTTCCTTGCAAGGAAATAGCGTTTGCAAGTGTCTACCTATCGTAGCAATAGTGTTCTAATGCTTCTTAAAACGCGATATCGCATCTCATTTCTATGTTTCATGGTAAGATATGATATGATTTGCGACGTGTCATGTATTCTTCGTCTACACATCAAATGAATGTAAATGCGACTCTTCCTTGCAAGGAAATAGCGTTTGCATATGTCTACGTATCGTAGCAATAGAGTTCTTATGATTCATAAAACGCGATATCGCATCTCATTTCTATGTTTCATGGTAAGATATAATAAG
This sequence comes from Xylocopa sonorina, assembly GCF_050948175.1. Classification (NCBI taxonomy): domain Eukaryota; kingdom Metazoa; phylum Arthropoda; class Insecta; order Hymenoptera; family Apidae; genus Xylocopa; species Xylocopa sonorina. The sequence goes on along the minus strand of NW_027490223.1, from coordinate 459,254 downwards.
ATTTGCGAAGTGTCATGTATTCCCCGTCTACACTTCCAATGAATGTAAATGCCACACTTCCCTGCTAGGAAATAGCGTCTGCAGATGACTAGGGATCGTAGCAATAGAGTTCTAATGCTTCTTAAAGCGCGATATCGCATCTCATTTCTATGTTTCATGGTAAGATAAAATATGATTTGCGGAGTGTCATGTATTGTTCGTCTACACATCAAATGAATGTAAATGCGACTCTTCCTTGCAAGGAAATAGCGTTTGCAGATGTCTACGTATCGTAGCAATAGAGTTCCAATGCTTCTTAAAACGCGATATCGCACCTCATTTCTGTGTTTCATGGTAAGATATAATATGATTGGGGAAGTGTTATGTATTACTCGTCTACACTTCAAATGAATGTAAATGCGACACTTCCTTGCAAGGAAATAGCGTTTGCAGATGTCTACGTATCGTAGCAATAGAGTTCTTATGATTCTTAAAACGCGATATCGCATCTCATTTCTATGTTTCATGGTAAGATATAATATGATTTGCGAAGTATCATGTATTCCTCGTCTACATTTCAAATGAATGTAAATGCGACATTTCCTTGCTAGGAAATAGCGATTGCAGATGTCTACGTACCGTAGCAATAGCTTTCTAATGCTTCTTAAAACGCGATATCGAATCTCATTTCTATGTTTCATGGTAAGATATAATATGATTTGCGAAGTGTCATGTATTCCTCGTCTACACTTCAAATGAATGTAAATGCCACACTTCCTTGCAAGGAAATAGCGTTTGCAGATGTCTACGTATCGAAGCAATAGAGTTCAAATGCTTCTTAAAACGCGATATCGCATCTCATCTCTATGTTTCATGGTAACATATAATATGATTTGCGAAGTGTTATGTATTCCTCGTCTACACTTCAAATGAATGTAAATGCGACACTTCTTTGCTAGGAAATAGCGTTTGCAGATGTCTACGTATCGTAGGGATGGAGTTTTAGTGCATCCTAAAACGAGATATCGCATCTCATTTCTATGTTTCATGATAAGATGCTATATTCATTGCGAAGTGTTATGTAGTCCACGTCTACACTTCAAATGAATGTGAATGCGACACTTCCTTGCTAGGAAATAGCGTTTGCAGATGTCTACGTATCGTAGGGATGGAGTTCTAGTGCTTCTTAAAACGTGATATCGCATCTCATTTCTATGTTTCATGATAAGATGTAATATTCATTGCGAAGTGTCATGTTGTCCTCGTCTACACTTCAAATGAATGTAAATGCGACACTAGCTTGCTAGGAAATAGCGTTTGCAGATGTCTACGTATCGAAGCGATAGAGTTCAAATGCTTCTTAAAACGAGATATTGCATCTCATATCTATGTTTCATGGTAAGATATAATATTCATTGCGAAGTGTTACGCATTCCTCGTCTACGATTCAAATGGATGTAAATGCGACACTTCCTTGCTAGGAAGTAGCGTTTGCAAATGTCCACGTATCGAAGCAATAGAGTTCAAATGCTTCTTTAAACGCGATATCGCATCTCATATCTAAGTTTCATGGTAAGATAGAATATGATTTGCGAAGTGTTATGTAGTCCTCGTCTACACTTCAAATGAATGTAAATGCGACACATCCTTGCTAGGAAATAGCGTTTGCAGATGTCTACGTATCGTAGGGATGGGGTTCTAATGCTTCTTAGAACGTGATATCGCATCTCACTTCTATGTTTCATGATAAGATGTAATATTCATTGCGAAGTGTTATGTATTCCTCGTCTACACTTCAAATGAATGTAAATGCGACACTTCCTTCCAAGGAAATAGCGTTTGCAGATGTTTACGTATCGTAGGGATAGAGTTCTAATGCTTCCCAAAACGCGATATCGCATCTCATTTCTATGTTGCATGATAGGATATAATATTCATTGTAAAGTGTTATGTATACTTCATATTCTCTTCAGAAGAATGTAAATGCGAAACTTCCTTGTAAGGAAATAGCGTTTGCAGATGTCTACGTATCGTAGGGATAGAGTTCTAATGCTTCTTAAAACGACATATCGCTCCTCATTTCTATGTTTCATGATAAGGTATAATATGATTTGCGATGTGTTATGTATTCCTCGTCTACACTTCAAATGAATGTAAATGTGACACTTCCTTGCAAGGAAATAGCGTTTGCAGATGTCTACGTATCGAAGCAATAGAGTTCAAATGCTTATTATGTCGCGATATCGCCTCTCATTTCTATGTTTCATGGTAAGATATAATAAGATTTGCGATGTGTTATGTATTCCTCGTCTACACTTCAAATGAATGTAAATGCGACACTTCCTTGCAAGGAAATAGCGTTTGCAGATGTCTACGTATCGAAGCAATAGAGTTCAAATGCTTATTAAGTCGCGATATCGCATCTCATTTCTATGTTTGATGGTAAGATATAATAAGATTTGCGATGTGTTATGTATTCCTCGTCTACACTTCAAATGAATGTAAATGCGACACTTCCTTGCAAGGAAATAGCGTTTGCAAGTGTCTACCTATCGTAGCAATAGTGTTCTAATGCTTCTTAAAACGCGATATCGCATCTCATTTCTATGTTTCATGGTAAGATATGATATGATTTGCGACGTGTCATGTATTCTTCGTCTACACATCAAATGAATGTAAATGCGACTCTTCCTTGCAAGGAAATAGCGTTTGCATATGTCTACGTATCGTAGCAATAGAGTTCTTATGATTCATAAAACGCGATATCGCATCTCATTTCTATGTTTCATGGTAAGATATAATAAGATTTGCGAAGTGTCATGTATTCCCCGTCTACACTTCTAATGAATGTAAATGCCACACTTCCCTGCTAGGAAATAGCGTCTGCAGATGACTAGGGATCGTAGCAATAGAGTTCTAATGCTTCTTAAAGCGCGATATCGCATCTCATTTCTATGTTTCATGGTAAGATAAAATATGATTTGCGGAGTGTCACGTATTGTTCGTCTACACATCAAATGAATGTAAATGCGACTCTTCCTTGCAAGGAAATAGCGTTTGCAGATGTCTACGTATCGTAGCAATAGAGTTCCAATGCTTCTTAAAACGCGATATCGCACCTCATTTCTGTGTTTCATGGTAAGATATAATATGATTGGGGAAGTGTTATGTATTACTCGTCTACACTTCAAATGAATGTAAATGCGACACTTCCTTGCAAGGAAATAGCGTTTGCAGATGTCTACGTATCGTAGCAATAGAGTTCTTATGATTCTTAAAACGCGATATCGCATCTCATTTCTATGTTGCATGATAGGATATAATATTCATTGTAAAGTGTTATGTATACTTCATATTCTCTTCAGAAGAATGTAAATGCGAAACTTCCTTGTAAGGAAATAGCGTTTGCAGATGTCTACGTATCGTAGGGATAGAGTTCTAATGCTTCTTAAAACGACATATCGCTCCTCATTTCTATGTTTCATGATAAGGTATAATATGATTTGCGATGTGTTATGTATTCCTCTTCTACACATCAAATGAATGTAAATGCGACACATCCTTGCAAGGAAATAGCGCTTGCAGATGTCTACGTATCGTAGCAATAGAGTTCTTATGATTCTTAAAACGCGATATCGCATCTCATTTCTATGTTTCATGGTAAGATATAATATGATTGGGGAAGTGTTATGTATTCCTCGTCTACACTTCAAATGAATGTGAATGCGACACTTCTTCGCTAGGATATAGCGTTTGCAGATGTCTACGTATCGTAGCAATAGATTTCCAATGCTTCTTAAAACGCGATATCGCATCTCATTTCTATGTTTCATGGTAAGATATAATATGATTGGAGAAGTGTTATGTATTCCTCGTCTACGCTTCACATGAATGTAAATGCGACACTTCCTTGCAAGGAAATAGCGTTTGCAAATGTCTACCTATCGTAGGGATAGAGTTCTAATGCTTCTCAAAACGCGATATCGCATCTCATTTCTATGTTGCATGATAGGATATAATATTCATTGTAAAGTGTTATGTATACTTCATATTCTCTTCAGAAGAATGTAAATGCGACACTTCCTTGCAAGGAAATAGCGTTTGCAGATGTCTACGTATCGTAGGGATAGCGTTCTAATGCTTCTTAGAACGAGATATCGCATCTGATTTCTATGTTTCATGATAAGATATAATATTCATTGCGAAGTGTTATGCATTCCTCGTCTACACTTCAAATGAATGTAAATGCCACACTTCCCTGCTAGGAAATAGCGTCTGCAGATGACTAGGTATCCTAGCAATAGAGTTCTGTCACGTCCGGGACCGGGAGAATTTCCGAAGTTGCCCGCGACGGCACGTAGCAGAAATCGCGGAGCCGAGCACTATATTGTGATGGGCACCGTGGTTCCTTTTATGGGACGTTACCGGTAAAAATAACCGAGGACGCGATATAATGAGATTCCACAAACCTTTCGCTGTCTTCACACCTTGATAATTCAATAATTACGTTCCAGGTACAGCTGCTGTCGAGGATCGCCGTCTGGTATAGCTGCGGCGTAGGGTCGGCGTTGCGGAAACTTCAGAGGAACGAGTACCCAACGGCGTTGACCGGAACTGTGAAGTGGAGCCGCAGAGCTCGCCGAATCCGGGGAAGACTGGATTTGAACCGAGGGTGGCAGCAACGACGACGGAGTGGCAGGCTGAATACGCTGGATCGGCGTAGTCGCGCACTAAACGACGTAGAAAGTTCTTTCTACAGCACGACGCGTTTTCTTATTAGCGGAGCGACACATCCACGATGAACTTCTCCTAACTGGATTCAAATTGGATAAGCGGCGGTCCACTCTATCCGCATCGGTCCAGCAGAACGAAGAACGATCGGTTACTTCGAGTAATCCGTACCTGTAGTCCACACAGTTAAGCGGCGGTCCGCTCTAACTATGTAGAGTTCCAAGTAACGATACTAAATCAAAGTATGGAAGTGATTGTGTATACGCGAGAACCGAAGGTGATCGCGTGGAAATAGAAATGAAATAGAAATTTAAATGTGAAATAACAATAAAGATATATTCGGTATAAAAAAACCTATGCTATACACTTTACTTCCCTAAACTAAACTTAGTAGAAATAGAACTTAACTAGAAATCGAAATGGAACTTGAAATAGAATTAGAAGACACCTCGAAGAGGTGATGGAAAGGCACTAAGCCATAAGTTTAAACTAGAAGTATCGGGTACTCGGGTCGAGTCCCAGAGAGAGGTCTGAGTCGAATCGAAGTCGGAACTAGAATGTGCTCTTGCTCGCGTGCTCGAGACCTCCTCGGGTCGCGTGGCGCGCGAGTCGTTGGGCCCCTCGCGGTGGGGCGGACGGTCGGAGTAGGGCGGCCACGGCGGTGGGGTGGCCGGTCGGAGTGGGAGCGGCTCGCGTTACGCGTGAGCCGTAAGCGTCGAATGCGCGCGGGCGCGCGTCGCAACTTATGAACTAGAAAATACATATTGAACTTAGAATTATATGCGTGTGTGTTGTTCGTGTTACAATGTGTGTGTCGTGTACTTAGAAATAGGATTTTAGTATTTATACGTATATACATTAGAATAGTAAACGTAAGGGTAAGTAAGGGCGGGTGACTCGATGCGTTGCTCTGCTGGTGCCTCGTGGATCTCGGGATACGCGCGATAGCGCGTTTGGCCGGTCCATCTCCGGGGCGGATACTGCGGGTCGGCTGCCTTAGCTCGGCGAAGGGGTGATTTGCCCGTGCGCTCTAATGTAGATGTTCGCAGGTAAGAAGGCTCTGCGTGCTGTGGGAGGCGTTGGGGGGTGGAAGGCGGTACGCCGGACGTTACAGTACTAATGCTTCTTAAAACGCGATATCGCATCTCATTCCTATGTTTCATGGTAAGATATAATATGATTTGCGAAGTGTTATGTATTCCTCGTCTACACTTCAAATGAATGTAAATGCGGACACTTCCTTGCAAGGAAATAGCCAAATGTCTACCTATCTTATCAATAGTGTTCTAATACTTCTTAAAACGCGATATCGCATCTCATTTCTATGTTTCACGGTAAGATATAATATGATTGGGGAAGTGTTATGTATTACTCGTCTACACTTCAAATGAATGTAAATGCGACACTTCCTTGCAAGGAAATAGCGTTTGCAGATGTCTAGGTATCGTAGCAATAGAGTTCTAATGCTTCTTAAAACGCGATATCGCATCTCATTTCTATGTTTCATGGTAAGATATAATATGATTTGCGAAGTGTTATGTATTCCTCGTCTACACTTCAAATGAATGTAAATGCGACACTTCCTTGCAAAGAAATAGCGTTTGCAAATATCTACGTATCGAAGCTATAGAGTTCAAATGCTTCTTAAAACGAGATATTGCATCCCATATTTATGTTTCATGATAAGATATAATGCTCATTGCGAAGTGTTATGCATTCCTCGTCTATGATTCAAATGAACGTAAATGCGACACGTCCTTGCAAGGAAATAGCGTTTGCAGATGTCTAGGTATCGTAGCAATAGAGTTCTAATGCTTCCTAAAACGCAATATCGCATCTCATTTCTATGTTTCATGGTAAGATATAATATGATTTGCGAAGTGTTATGTATTCCTCGTCTACGATTCAAAGGAAAGTAAATGCGACACTTCCTTGCAAGGAAATAGCGATTGCAGATGTCTACGTATCGTAACAATAGAGTACTTATGATTCTTAAAACGCGATATCGCATCTCATTTCTATGTTTCATGGTAAGATATAATATGATTTGCGAAGTGTTATGTATTCCTCGTATACACATCAAAAGAATGTAAATACGACACTTCCTTGCAAGGAAATAGCGTTTGCAAATGTCTACCTAACGTAGCAATAGTGTTCTAATGCTCCTTAAAACGCGATATCGCATCCCATTTCTATGTTTCATGGTAAGATATAATATGATTTGCGAAGTGTCATATATTCCTCGTCTACACTTCAAATGAATGTAAATGCGACACTTCCATGCTAGGAAATAGCGTCTGCAGATGTCTAGGTATCGTAGCAGTAGAGTTCAAATGCTTCTTAAAACGAGATACTGCATCCCATATTTATGTTTCATGATAAGATATAATACTCATTGCGAAGTGTTATGCATTCCTCGTCTATGATTCAAATGAACGTAAATGCGACACGTCCTTGCAAGGAAGTAGCGTTTGCAGATGTCTAGGTATCGTAGCAATAGTGTTTTAATGCTTCCTAAAACGCAATATCGCATCTCATTTCTATGTTTCATGGTAAGATATAATATGATTTGCGAAGTGTTATGTATTCCTCGTCTACGATTCAAAGGAAAGTAAATGCGACACTTCCTTGCAAGGCAATAGCGATTGCAGATGTCTACGTATCGTAACAATAGAGTACTTATGATTCTTAAAACGCGATATCGCATCTCATTTCTACGTTTCATGGTAAGATATAATATGATTTGCGAAGTGTTATGTATTCCTCGTATACACATCAAAAGAATGTAAATACGACACTTCATTGCTAGGAAATAGCGTTTGCAAATGTCTACCTATCGTAGCAATAGTGTTCTAATGCTCCTTAAAACGCGATATCGCATCCCATTTCTATGTTTCATGGTAAGATATAATATGATTTGCGAAGTGTCATATATTCCTCGTCTACACTTCAAATGAATGTAAATGCGACACTTCCATGCTAGGAAATAGCGTCTGCAGATATCTAGGTATCGTAGCAGTAGAGTTCAAATGCTTCTTAAAACGAGATTTTGCATCTCATTTCTATGTTTCATGGTAAGATAGAATATGATTTGCGAAGTGTCATGTATTCCTCGTCTACACTTCAAATGAATGTAAATGCGACACTTCCTTGCTAGGAAATAGCGTCTGCAGATGTCTAGGTATCGTAGCAATAGATTTCAAATGCTTCTTAAAACGAGTTATTGCATCTCATATCTATGTTTCATGGTAAGATATAATATGATTTGCGAAGTGTCATGTATTCCTCGTCTACACTTCAAATGAATGTAAATGCGACACTTCCTTGCTAGGAAATAGCGTCTGCAGATGTCTAGGTATCGTAGCAATAGTGTTCAAATGCTTCTTAAAACGAGATATTGCATCTCATATCTATGTTTCATGATAAGATACAATATACATTGCGAAGTGTTATGTATTCCTCGTCTACACTTCAAATGAATGTAAATGCGACACTTCCTTGCAAGGAAATAGCGTTTGCAGATGTCTACGTATCGATGCAATAGAGTTCTAATGCTTCTTAAAACGCGATATCGCATCTCATTTCTATGTTTCATGGTAAGATATAATATGATTGGGGAAGTCTTATGTATTACTCGTCTACACTTCAAATGAATGTAAATGCGACACTTCATTGCTAGGAAATATTGTCTGCAGATGTCTAGGTATCGTAGCGATGGAGTTCTAACGCTTTTTAAAACGCGATATCGCATCTCATTTCTATGGTGCATGATAGGATATAATATTCATTGTAAAGTGTTATGTATACCTCGTATTCTCTTCAGAAGAATGTAAATGCGATACTTCCTTGCATGGAAATAGCGTTTGCACATGTCAACGAATCGAAGCAATAGAGTTCAAATGATTCTTAAAACGAGATATTGCATCTCATATTTATGTTTCATGATAAGATTTAATATTCATTGCGAAGTGTTATGCATTCCTCGTCTATGATTCAAATGAACGTAAATGTGACACGTCCTTGCAAGGAAATAGCGTTTGCAGATGTCTAGGTATCGTAGCAATATTGTTCTTATGCTTCCTAAAACGCGATATCGCATCTCATTTCCATGTTTCATGGTAAGATATAATATGATTTGCGAAGTGTTATGTATTCCTCGTCTACACTTCAAATGAATGTAGATGCGACACTTCCTTGCAAAGAAATAGCGTTTGCAAATGTCTACGTATCGAAGCAATAGAGTTCAAATGCTTCTTAAAACGAGATATTGCATCTCATATTTATGTTTCATGATAAGATATAATATTCATTGCGAAGTGTTATGCATTCCTCGTCTATGATTCAAATGAACGTAAATGCGACACGTGCTTGCAAGGAAATAGAGTTTGCACATGTCTAGGTATCTTAGCAATAGTGTTCTAATGCTTCCTAAAACGCGATATCGCATCTCATTTCTATATTTCATGGTAAGATATAATATGATTTGCGAAGTGTTATGTATTCCTCGTCTACGATTCAAAGGAAAGTAAATGCGACACTTCCTTGCAAGGAAATAGCGATTGCAGATGTCTACGTATCATAACAATAGTGTTCTTATGATTCTTAAAACGCGATATCGCACCTCATTTCTATGTTTCATGGTAAGATATAATATGATTTGCGAAGTGTTATGTATTCCTCGTATACACATCAAAAGAATGTAAATACGACACTTCCTTGCAAGGAAATAGCGTTTGCAAATGTCTACCTATCGTAGCAATAGTGTTCTAATGCTTCTTAAAACGCGATATCGCATCTCATTTCTATGTTTCATGGTAAGATATAATATGATTTGCGAAGTGTCATATATTACTCGTCTGCACTTCAAATGAATGTAAATGCGACACTTCCATGCTAGGAAATAGCGTCTGCAGATGTCTAGGTATCGTAGCAGTAGAGTTCAAATGCTTCTTAAAACGAGATATTGCATCTCATTTCTATGTTTCATGGTAAGATATAATATGATTTGCGAAGTGTCATGTATTCCTCGTCTACACTTCAAATGAATGTAAATGCGACACTTCCTTGCTAGGAAATAGCGTCTGCAGATGTCTAGGTATCGTAGCAATAGAATTCAAATGCTTCTTAAAACGAGATATTGCATCGCATATCTATGTTTCATGATAAGATACAATGTACATTGCGAAGAGTTATGCATTCCTCGTCTACGATTCAAATGAATGTAAATGCGACACTTCCTTGCAAGGAAATAGCGTTTGCAGATGTCTAGGTATCGTAGCAATAGAGTTCTAATGCTTCCTAAAACGCGATATCGCATCTCATTTCAATGTTTCATGGTAAGATATAATATGATTTGCGAAGTGTTATGTATTCCTCGTCTACACTTCAAATGAATGTAAATGCGACACTTCCTTGCTAGGAAATAGTGTCTGCAGATGTCTAGGTATCGTAGCAATAGAGTTCTAATGCTTCCCAAAACGCGATATCGCATCTCATTTCTATGTTTCATGGTAAGATATAATATGATTTGCGAAGTGTTATGTATTCCTCGTCTGCGATTCAAATGAAAGTAAATGAGACACTTCCTTGCAAGGAAATAGCGATTGCATATGTCTACGTATCGTAGCAATAGAGTTCATATGATTCTAAAAACGCGATATCGCATCTCATTTCTATGTTTCATGGTAAGATATAACATGATTTGCGAAGTGTTATGTATTCCTCGTCTACACTTCAAATGAATGAAAATGCGACACTTCCTAGCAAGGAAATAGCGTTTGCAGATGTCTAGGTATCGTAGCAATAGAGTTCTAATGCTTCTTAAAACGCGATATCGAATCTCATTTCTATGTTTCATGGTAAGATATAATATTATTTGCGAAGTGTTATGTATTCCTCGTCTACACTTCATATGAATGTTAGTGCGACACTTCCTTGCAAGGAAATAGCGTTTGCAGATGTCTACGTATCGTAGGGATGGAGTTCTAGTGCTTCTTAAAACGTGATATCGCATCTCATTTCTATGTTTCATGATAAGATGTAATATTCATTGCGAAGTGTTATGTATTCCTCGTCTACACTTCAAATGAATGTAAATGCGACACTTCCTTGCAAGGAAATAGCGTTTGCAGATGTCTACGTATCGAAGCAATAGAGTTCCAATGCTTCTTAAAACGCGATATCGCATCTCATTTCTATGTTTCATGGTAAGATAGAATATGATTCGCGAAGTGTTATGTAGTCCTCGTCTACACTTCAAATGAATGTAAATGCGACACTTCCTTGCTAGGAAATAGCGTTTGCAGATGTCTACCTATCGTAGCAATAGAGTTCTAATGCTTCTTAAATCGCGATATCGCATCTCATTTCTATGTTTCATGGTAAGATATAATATGATTGGAGAAGTGTTATGTATTCCTCGTCTACACTTCAAATGAATGTAAATGCGACACTTCCTTGCAAGGAAATAGCGTTTGCAAATGTCTACCTATCTTAGCAATAGTGCTCTAATACTTCTTAAAACGCGATATCGCATCTCATTTCTATGTTTCACGGTAAGATATAATATGATTTGCGAAGTGTTATGTATTCCTCGTCTACACTTCAAATGAATGTAAATGCGACTCTTCCTTGCAAGGAAATAGCGTCTGCAGATGTCTAGGTATCGTAGCAATAGAGTTCAAATGCTTCTTAAAACGAGATATTGCATCTCATTTCTATGTTTCATGGTAAGATATAATATGATTTTCGAAGTGTCATGTATTCCTCGTCTACACTTCAAATGAATGTAAATGCGACACTTCCTTGCTAGGAAATAGCGCCTGCAGATGTCTAGGTATCGTAGCAATAGAGTTCAAATGCTTCTTAAACGAGATATTGCATCTCATATCTATGTTTCATGATAAGATACAATATACATTGCGAAGTGTTATGTATTCCTCGTCTACACTTCAAATGAATGTAAATGCGACACTTCCTTGCAAGGAAATAGCGTTTGCAAATGTCTACCTATCTTAGCAATAGTGTTCTAATACTTCTTAAAACGCGATATCGCATCTCATTTCTATGTTTCACGGTAAGATATAATATGATTGGGGAAGTGTTATGTATTACTCGTCTACACTTCAAATGAATGTAAATGCGACACTTCCTTGCTAGGAAATAGCGTCTGCAGATGTCTAGGTATCGTAGCAATAGAATTCAAATGCTTCTTAAAACGAGATATTGCATCGCATATCTATGTTTCATGATAAGATACAATGTACATTGCGAAGTGTTATGCATTCCTCGTCTACGATTCAAATGAATGTAAATGCGACACTTCCTTGCAAGGAAATAGCGTTTGCAGATGTCTAGGTATCGTAGCAATAGAGTTCTAATGCTTCCTAAAACGCGATATCGCATCTCATTTCAATGTTTCATGGTAAGATATAATATGATTTGCGAAGTGTTATGTATTCCTCGTCTACACTTCAAATGAATGTAAATGCGACACTTCCTTGCTAGGAAATAGTGTCTGCAGATGTCTAGGTATCGTAGCAATAGAGTTCTAATGCTTCCCAAAACGCGATATCGCATCTCATTTCTATGTTTCATGGTAAGATATAATATGATTTGCGAAGTGTTATGTATTCCTCGTCTGCGATTCAAATGAAAGTAAATGAGACACTTCCTTGCAAGGAAATAGCGATTGCATATGTCTACGTATCGTAGCAATAGAGTTCATATGATTCTAAAAACGCGATATCGCATCTCATTTCTATGTTTCATGGTGAGATATAACATGATTTGCGAAGTGTTATGTATTCCTCGTCTACACTTCAAATGAATGAAAATGCGACACTTCCTAGCAAGGAAATAGCGTTTGCAGATGTCTAGGTATCGTAGCAATAGAGTTCTAATGCTTCTTAAAACGCGATATCGAATCTCATTTCTATGTTTCATGGTAAGACATAATATTATTTGCGAAGTGTTATGTATTCCTCGTCTACACTTCATATGAATGTTAGTGCGACACTTCCTTGCAAGGAAATAGCGTTTGCAGATGTCTACGTATCGTAGGGATGGAGTTCTAGTGCTTCTTAAAACGTGATATCGCATCTCATTTCTATGTTTCATGATAAGATGTAATATTCATTGCGAAGTGTTATGTATTCCTCGTCTACACTTCAAATGAATGTAAATGCGACACTTCCTTGCAAGGAAATAGCGTTTGCAGATGTCTACGTATCGAAGCAATAGAGTTCCAATGCTTCTTAAAACGCGATATCGCATCTCATTTCTATGTTTCATGGTAAGATAGAATATGATTCGCGAAGTGTTATGTAGTCCTCGTCTACACTTCAAATGAATGTAAATGCGACACTTCCTTGCTAGGAAATAGCGTTTGCAGATGTCTACCTATCGTAGCAATAGAGTTCTAATGCTTCTTAAATCGCGATATCGCATCTCATTTCTATGTTTCATGGTAAGATATAATATGATTGGAGAAGTGTTATGTATTCCTCGTCTACACTTCAAATGAATGTAAATGCGACACTTCCTTGCAAGGAAATAGCGTTTGCAAATGTCTACCTATCTTAGCAATAGTGCTCTAATACTTCTTAAAACGCGATATCGCATCTCATTTCTATGTTTCACGGTAAGATATAATGTGATTTGCGAAGTGTTATGTATTCCACGTCTACACTTCAAATGAATGTAAATGCGACTCTTCCTTGCAAGGAAATAGCGTCTGCAGATGTCTAGGTATCGTAGCAATAGAGTTCAAATGCTTCTTAAAACGAGATATTGCATCTCATTTCTATGTTTCATGGTAAGATATAATATGATTTTCGAAGTGTCATGTATTCCTCGTCTACACTTCAAATGAATGTAAATGCGACACTTCCTTGCTAGGAAATAGCGCCTGCAGATGTCTAGGTATCGTAGCAATAGAGTTCAAATGCTTCTTAAACGAGATATTGCATCTCATATCTATGTTTCATGATAAGATACAATATACATTGCGAAGTGTTATGTATTCCTCGTCTACACTTCAAATGAATGTAAATGCGACACTTCCTTGCAAGGAAATAGCGTTTGCAAATGTCTACCTATCTTAGCAATAGTGTTCTAATACTTCTTAAAACGCGATATCGCATCTCATTTCTATGTTTCACGGTAAGATATAATATGATTGGGGAAGTGTTATGTATTACTCGTCTACACTTCAAATGAATGTAAATGCGACACTTCCTTGCTAGGAAATAGCGTCTGCAGATGTCTAGGTATCGTAGCAATAGAATTCAAATTCTTCTTAAAACGAGATATTGCATCGCATATCTATGTTTCATGATAAGATACAATGTACATTGCGAAGTGTTATGCATTCCTCGTCTACGATTCAAATGAATGTAAATGCGACACTTCCTTGCAAGGAAATAGCGTTTGCAGATGTCTAGGTATCGTAGCAATAGAGTTCTAATGCTTCCTAAAACGCGATATCGCATCTCATTTCAATGTTTCATGGTAAGATATAATATGATTTGCGAAGTGTTATGTATTCCTCGTCTACACTTCAAATGAATGTAAATGCGACACTTCCTTGCTAGGAAATAGTGTCTGCAGATGTCTAGGTATCGTAGCAATAGAGTTCTAATGCTTCCCAAAACGCGATATCGCATCTCATTTCTATGTTTCATGGTAAGATATAATATGATTTGCGAAGTGTTATGTATTCCTCGGCTACGATTCAAAGGAAAGTAAATGCGACACTTACTTGCAAGGAAATAGCGATTGCAGATGGCTACGTATCGTAACAATAGAGTACTTATGATTCTTAAAACGCGATATCGCATCTCATTTCTATGTTTCATGGTAAGATATAATATGATTTGCGAAGTGTTATGTATTCCTCATATACACATCAAAAGAATGTAAATACGACACTTCCTTGCAAGGAAATAGCGTTTGCAAATGTCTACCTATCGTAGCAATAGTGTTCTAATGCTCCTTAAAACGCGATATCGCATCCCATTTCTATGTTTCATGGTAAGATATAATATGATTTGCGAAGTGTCATATATTCCTCGTCTACACTTCAAATGAATGTAAATGCGACACTTCCATGCTAGGAAATAGCGTCTGCAGATGTCTAGGTATCGTAGCAGTAGAGTTCAAATGCTTCTTAAAACGAGATATTGCATCCCATATTTATGTTTCATGATAAGATATAATACTCATTGCGAAGTGTTATGCATTCCTCGTCTATGATTCAAATGAACGTAAATGCGACACGTCCTTGCAAGGAAGTAGCGTTTGCAGATGTCTAGGTATCGTAGCAATAGAGTTCTAATGCTTCCTAAAACGCAATATCGCATCTCATTTCTATGTTTCATGGTAAGATATAATATGATTTGCGAAGTGTTATGTATTCCTCGTCTACGATTCAAAGGAAAGTAAATGCGACACTTCCTTGCAAGGCAATAGCGATTGCAGATGTCTACGTATCGTAACAATAGAGTACTTATGATTCTTAAAACGCGATATCGCATCTCGTTTCTATGTTTCATGGTAAGATATAATATGATTTGCGAAGTGTTATGTATTCCTCGTATACACATCAAATGAATGTAAATACGACACTTCCTTGCTAGGAAATAGCGTTTGCAAATGTCTACCTATCGTAGCAATAGTGTTCTAATGCTCCTTAAAACGCGATATCGCATCCCATTTCTATGTTTCATGGTAAGATATAATATGATTTGCGAAGTGTCATATATTCCTCGTCTACACTTCAAATGAATGTAAATGCGACACTTCCATGCTAGGAAATAGCGTCTGCAGATGTCTAGGTATCGTAGCAGTAGAGTTCAAATGCCTCTTAAAACGAGATATTGCATCTCATTTCTATGTTTCATGGTAAGATATAATATGATTTGCGAAGTGTCATGTATTCCTCGTCTACACTTCAAATGAATGTAAATGCGACACTTCCTTGCAAGGAAATAGCGTTTGCAGATGTCTACGTATCGATGCAATAGAGTTCTAATGCTTCTTAAAACGCGATATCGCATCTCATTTCTATGTTTCATGGTAAGATATAATATGATTGGGGAAGTCTTATGTATTACTCGTCTACACTTCAAATGAATGTAAATGCGACACTTCATTGCTAGGAAATAGTGTCTGCAGATGTCTAGGTATCGTAGCGATAGAATTCTAACGCTTCTTAAAACGCGATATCGCATCTCATTTCTATGTTGCATGATAGGATATAATATACATTGTAAAGTGTTATGTATACCTCGTATTCTCTTCAGAAGAATGTAAATGCGATACTTCCTTGCATGGAAATAGCGTTTGCAGATGTCAACGAATCGAAGCAATAGAGTTCAAATGATTCTTAAAACGAGATATTGCATCTCATATTTATGTTTCATGATAAGATTTAATATTCATTGCGAAGTGTTATGCATTCCTCGTCTATGATTCAAATGAACGTAAATGTGACACGTCCTTGCAAGGAAATAGCGTTTGCAGATGTCTAGGTATCGTAGCAATACTGTTCTTATGCTTCCTAAAACGCGATATCGCATCTCATTCCAATGTTTCATGGTAAGATATAATATGATTTGCGAAGTGTTATATATTCCTCGTCTACACTTCAATTGAATGTAGATGCGACACTTCCTTGCAAAGAAATAGCGTTTGCAAATGTCTACGTATCGAAGCAATAGAGTTCAAATACTTCTTAAAACGAGATATTGCATCTCATATCTATGTTTCATGATAAGATACAATGTACATTGCGAAGTGTTATGCATTCCTCGTCTACGATTCAAATGAATGTAAATGCGACACTTCCTTGCAAGGAAATAGCGTTTGCAGATGTCTAGGTATCGTAGCAATAGAGTTCTAATGCTTCCTAAAACGCGATATCGCATCTCATTTCAATGTTTCATGGTAAGATATAATATGATTTGCGAAGTGTTATGTATTCCTCGTCTACACTTCAAATGAATGTAAATGCGACACTTCCTTGCTAGGAAATAGTGTCTGCAGATGTCTAGGTATCGCAGCAATAGAGTTCTAATGCTTCTTAAAACGCGATATCGCATGTCAGTTCTATGTTTCATGGTAAGATATAATATGATTTGCGAAGTGTTTTGTATTCCTCGTCTACACTTCAAATGAATGTAAATGCGACACTTCCTTGCAAAGAAATAGCGTTTGCAAATGTCTACGTATCGTAGCAATAGAGTTCATATGATTCTTAAAACGCGATATCGCATCTCATTTCTATGTTTCATGGTAAGATATAACATGATTTGCGAAGTGTTATGTATTCCTCGTCTACACTTCAAATGAATGAAAATGCGACACTTCCTAGCAAGGAAATAGCGTTTGCAGATGTCTAGGTATCGTAGCAATAGAGTTCTAATGCTTCTTAAAACGCGATATCGAATCTCATTTCTATGTTTCATGGTACGATATAATATTACTTGCGAAGTGTTATGTATTCCTCGTCTACACTTCATATGAATGTTAATGCGACACTTCCTTGCAAGGAAATAGCGTTTGCAGATGTCTACGTATCGTAGGGATGGAATTCTAGTGCTTCTTAAAACGTGATATCGCATCTCATTTCTATGTTTCATGATAAGATGTAATATTCATTGCGAAGTGTTATGTAGTCCTCGTCTACACTTCAAATGAATGTAAATGCAATACTTCCTTGCAAGGAAATAGCGTTTGCAGATGTCTACGTATCGAAGCAACAGAGTTCAAATGCTTCTTAAAACGAGATATTGCATTTAATATCTATGTTTCATGGTAAGATATAATATTCATTGCGAAGTGTTACGCATTCCTCATCTACGATTCAAATGGATGTAAATGCGACACTTCCTTGCTAGGAAGTAACGTTTGCAAATGTCCACGTATCGAAGCAATAGAGTTCAAATGCTTCTTAAAACGCGATATCGAATCTCATTTCTATGTTTCACGGTAAGATATAATATGATTTGCGAAGTGTCATGTATTCCTCGTCTACACTTCAAATGAATGTAAATGCGACACTTCCTAGCAAAGAAATAGCGTTTGCAAATGTCTACGTATCGAAGCAATAGAGTTCAAGTGCTTCTTAAAACGAGATATTGCATCTCATATTTATGTTTCATGATAAGATATAATATTCATTGCGAAGTGTTATGCATTCCTCGTCTATGATTCAAACGAACGTAAATGCGACACGTCCTTGCAAGGAAATAGCGTTTGCAGATGTCTAGATATCGTAGCAATAGAGTTCTAATGCTTCCTAAAACGCCATATCGCATCTCATTTCTATGTTTCATGGTAAGATATAATATGATTTGCGAAGTGTTATGTATTCCTCGTCTACGATTCAAATGAAAGCAAATGCGACACTTCCTTGCAAGGAAATAGCGATTGCAGATGTCTACGTATCGTAGCAATAGAGTTCATATGATTCTTAAAACGCGATATCGCATCTCATTTCTATGTTTCATGGTAAGATATAACATGATTTGCGAAGTGTTATGTATTCCTCGTCTACACTTCAAATGAATGAAAATGCGACACTTCCTAGCAAGGAAATAGCGTTTGCAGATGTCTACGTATCGTAGCTATAGAGTTCTAATGCTTCTTAAAACGCGACATCGAATCTCATTTCTATGTTTCATGGTAAGATATAATATTATTTGCGAAGTGTTATGTATTTGTCGTCTACACTTTATATGAATGTTAATGCGAAACTTCCTTGCAAGGAAAGAGCGTTTGCAGATGTCTACGTATCGTAGCAATAGAGTTCTTATGATTCTTAAAACGCGAGATCGCATCTCATTTCTATGTTTCATCGTAAGATATAATATGATTTGCAAAGTGTTATGTATTCCTCGTCTACACTTCAAATGAATGTAAATGCGACACTTCCTTGCAAGGAAATAGCGTTTGCAGATGTCTAGGTATCGTAGCAATAGAGTTCATATGAATCTTAAAACGCGATATCGCATCTCATTTCTATGTTTCATGGTAAGATATAACATGATTTGCGAAGTGTTATGCATTCCTCGTCTACACTTCAAATGAATGAAAATGCGACACTTCCTAGCAAGGAAATAGCGTTTGCAGATGTCTACGTATCGTAGCAATAGAGTTCTAATGCTTCTTAAAACGCGATATCGAATCTCATTTCTATGTTTCATGGTAAGATATAATATTATTTGCGAAGTGTTATGTATTCCTCGTCTACACTTCATATGAATGTTAAGGCGACACTTCCTTGCAAGGAAAGAGCGTTTGCAGATGTCTACGTATCGTAGCAATAGAGTTCTTATGATTCTTAAAACGCGATATCGCATCTCAGTTCTATGTTTCATCGTAAGATATAACATGATTTGCGAAGTGTTATGCATTCCTCGTCTACACTTCAAATAAATGAAAATGCGACACTTCCTAGCAAGGAAATAGCGCTTGCAGATGTCTAGGTATCGTAGCAATAGAGATCTAATGCTTCTTAAAACGCGATATCGCATCACAGTTCTATGTTTCATGCTAAGATATAACATGATTTGCCAAGTGTTATGTATGCCTCGTCTACACTTCAAATGAATGTAAATGCGACACTTCCTTGCAAAGAAATAGCGTTTGCAAATGTCTACGTTTCGAAGCAATAGAGTTCAAATGCTTCTTAAAACGAGATATTGCATCTCATATTTATGTTTCATGATAAGATATAATATTCATTGCGAAGTGTTATGCATTCCTCGTCTATGATTCAAATGAACGTAAATGCGACACGTCATTGCAAGGAAATAGCGTTTGCAGATGTCTAGGTATCGTAGCAATAGAGTTCTAATGCTTCCTAGAACGCGATATCGCATCTCATTTCTATGTTTCATGGTAAGATATAATATGATTTGCGAAGTGTTATGTACTCCTCGTCTACGATTCAAATGAAAGTAAATGCGACACTTCCTTGCAAGGAAATAGCGACTGCAGATGTCTACGTATCGTAGCAATAGAGTTCATATGATTCTTAAAACGCGATATCGCATCTCATTTCTATGTTTCATGGTAAGATATAACATGATTTGCGAAGTGTTATGCATTCCTCGTCTACACTTCAAATGAATGAAAATGCGACACTTCCTAGCAAGGAAATAGCGTTTGCAGATGTCTACGTATCGTAGCAAAAGAGTTCTAATGCTTTTTAAAACGCGATATCGAATCTCATTTCTATGTTTCATGGTAAGATATAACATGATTTGCGAAGTGTTATGCATTCCTCGTCTACACTTCAAATGAATGAAAATGCGACACTTCCTTGCAAGGAAATAGCGATTGCAGATGTCTACGTATCGTAGCAATAGAGTTCATATGATTCTTAAAACGCGATATCGCATCTCATTTCTATGTTTCATGGTAAGATATAACATGATTTGCGAAGTGTTATGTATTCCTCGTCTACACTTCAAATGAATGAAAATGCGACACTTCCTAGCAAGGAAATAGCGTTTGCAGATGTCTACGTATCGTAGCAATAGAGTTCTAATGCTTCTTAAAACGCGATATCGAATCTCATTTCTATGTTTCATGGTAAGATATAACATGATTTGCGAAGTGTTATGTATTCCTCGTCTGCTCTTCAAATGAATGTAAATGCGACACTTCCCTGCAAGGAAATAGCGTTTGCAGATATCTACGTACCGAAACAATAGAGTTCAAATGCTTCTTAAAACGAGATATTGCATCTCATATTTATGTTTCATGATAAGATATAATATTCATTGCGAAGTGTTATGCATTCCTCGTCTATGATTCAAATGAACGTAAATGCGACACGTCATTGCAAGGAAATAGCGTTTGCAGATGTCTAGGTATCGTAGCAATAGATTTCATATGATTCTTAAAACGCGATATCGCATCTCATTTCTATGTTTCATGGTAAGATATAACATGATTTGCGAAGTGTTATGCATTCCTCGTCTACACTTCAAATGAATGAAAATGCGACACTTCCTTGCAAGGAAATAGCGATTGCAGATGTCTACGTATCGTAGCAATAGAGTTCATATGATTCTTAAAACGCGATATCGCATCTCATTTCTATGTTTCATGGTAAGATATAACATGATTTGCGAAGTGTTATGTATTCCTCGTCTACACTTCAAATGAATGAAAATGCGACACTTCCTAGCAAGGAAATAGCGTTTGCAGATGTCTACGTATCGTAGCAATAGAGTTCTAATGCTTCTTAAAACGCGATATCGAATCTCATTTCTATGTTTCATGGTAAGATATAACATGATTTGCGAAGTGTTATGCATTCCTCGTCTACACTTCAAATGAATGAAAATGCGACACTTCCTTGCAAGGAAATAGCGATTGCAGATGTCTACGTATCGTAGCAATAGAGTTCATATGATTCTTAAAACGCGATATCGCATCTCATTTCTATGTTTCATGGTAAGATATAACATGATTTGCGAAGTGTTATGTATTCCTCGTCTACACTTCAAATGAATGAAAATGCGAGACTTCCTAGCAAGGAAATAGCGTTTGCAGATGTCTACGTATCGTAGCAATAGAGTTCTAATGCTTCTTAAAACGCGATATCGAATCTCATTTCTATGTTTCATGGTAAGATATAACATGATTTGCGAAGTGTTATGTATTCCTCGTCTGCACTTCAAATGAATGTAAATGCGACACTTCCCTGCAAGGAAATAGCGTTTGCAGATATCTACGTACCGAAACAATAGAGTTCAAATGCTTCTTAAAACGAGATATTGCATCTCATATTTATGTTTCATGATAAGATATAATATTCATTGCGAAGTGTTATGCATTCCTCGTCTATGATTCAAATGAACGTAAATGCGACACGTCATTGCAAGGAAATAGCGTTTGCAGATGTCTAGGTATCGTAGCAATAGATTTCATATGATTCTTAAAACGCGATATCGCATCTCATTTCTATGTTTCATGGTAAGATATAACATGATTTGCGAAGTGTTATGCATTCCTCGTCTACACTTCAAATGAATGAAAATGCGACACTTCCTTGCAAGGAAATAGCGATTGCAGATGTCTACGTATCGTAGCAATAGAGTTCATATGATTCTTAAAACGCGATATCGCATCTCATTTCTATGTTTCATGGTAAGATATAACATGATTTGCGAAGTGTTATGTATTCCTCGTCTACACTTCAAATGAATGAAAATGCGACACTTCCTAGCAAGGAAATAGCGTTTGCAGATGTCTACGTATCGTAGCAATAGAGTTCTAATGCTTCTTAAAACGCGATATCGAATCTCATTTCTATGTTTCATGGTAAGATATAACATGATTTGCGAAGTGTTATGTATTCCTCGTCTGCACTTCAAATGAATGTAAATGCGACACTTCCCTGCAAGGAAATAGCGTTTGCAGATATCTACGTACCGAAACAATAGAGTTCAAATGCTTCTTAAAACGAGATATTGCATCTCATATTTATGTTTCATGATAAGATATAATATTCATTGCGAAGTGTTATGCATTCCTCGTCTATGATTCAAATGAACGTAAATGCGACACGTCATTGCAAGGAAATAGCGTTTGCAGATGTCTAGGTATCGTAGCAATAGAGTTCTAATGCTTCCTAAAACGCGATATCGCATCTCATTTCTATGTTTCATGGTAAGATATAATATGATTTGCGAAGTGTTATGTATTCCTCGTCTACGATTCAAATGAAAGTAAATGCGACACTTCCTTGCAAGGAAATAGCGATTGCAGATGTCTACGTATCGTAGCAATAGAGTTCATATGATTCTTAAAACGCGATATCGCATCTCATTTCTATGTTTCATGGTAAGATATAACATGATTTGCGAAGTGTTATGCATTCCTCGTCTACACTTCAAATGAATGAAAATGCGACACTTCCTAGCAAGGAAATAGCGTTTGCAGATGTCTACGTATCGTAGCAAAAGAGTTCTAATGCTTTTTAAAACGCGATATCGAATCTCATTTCTATGTTTCATGGTAAGATATAACATGATTTGCGAAGTGTTATGCATTCCTCGTCTACACTTCAAATGAATGAAAATGCGACACTTCCTTTGCAAGGAAATAGCGATTGCAGATGTCTACGTATCGTAGCAATAGAGTTCATATGATTCTTAAAACGCGATATCGCATCTCATTTCTATGTTTCATGGTAAGATATAACATGATTTGCGAAGTGTTATGTATTCCTCGTCTACACTTCAAATGAATGAAAATGCGACACTTCCTAGCAAGGAAATAGCGTTTGCAGATGTCTACGTATCGTAGCAATAGAGTTCTAATGCTTCTTAAAACGCGATATCGAATCTCATTTCTATGTTTCATGGTAAGATATAACATGATTTGCGAAGTGTTATGTATTCCTCGTCTGCACTTCAAATGAATGTAAATGCGACACTTCCCTGCAAGGAAATAGCGTTTGCAGATATCTACGTACCGAAGCAATAGAGTTCAAATGCTTCTTAAAACGAGATATTGCATCTCATTTCTATGTTTCATGATAAGATATAATATTCATTGCGAAGTGTAATGCATTCCTCGTCTGCGATTCAAATGAAAGTAAATGCGACACTTCCTTGCAAGGAAATAGCGATTGCAGATGTCTACGTATCGTAGCAATAGAGTTCATATGATTCTTAAAACGCGATATCGCATCTCAATTCTATGTTTCATGGTAAGATGTAACATGATTTGCGAAGTGTTATGCATTTCTCGTCTACACTTCAAATGAATGAAAATGCGACACTTCCTAGCAAGGAAATAGCGTTTGCAGATGTCTACGTATCGTAGCAATAGAGTTCTAATGCTTCTTAAAACGCGATATCGAATCTCATTTCTATGTTTCATGGTGAGATATAATATTATTTGCGAAGTGTTATGTATTCCTCGTCTACACTTCATATGAATGTTAATGCGACACTTCCTTGCAAGGAAAGAGCGTTTGCAGATGTCTACGTATCGTAGCAATAGAGTTCTTATGATTCTTAAAACGCGATATCGCATCTCATTTCTATGTTTCATCGTAAGATATAACATGATTTGCGAAGTGTTATGCATTCCTCGTCTACACTTCAAATGAATGAAAATGCGACACTTCCTAGCAAGGATATAGCGTTTGCAGATGTCTAGGTATCGTAGCAATAGAGTTCTAATGCTTCTTAGAACGCGATATCGCATCTCAGTTCTATGTTTCATGGTAAGATATAATATGATTTGCCAAGTGTTATGTATTCCTCGTCTACACTTCAAATGAATGTTAATGCGACTCTTCCTTGCAAGGAAAGAGCGTTTGCAGCTGTCTACGTATCGTAGCAATAGAGTTCTTATGATTCTTAAAACGCGATATCGCATCTCATTTCTATGTTTCATCGTAAGATATAATATGATTTGCAAAGTGTTATGTATTCCTCGTCTACACTTCAAATGAATGTAAATGCGACACTTCCTTGCAAGGAAATAGCGTTTGCAGATGTCTAGGTATCGTAACAATAGAGTTCTAATGCTTCCTAAAACGCGATATTGCATCTCATTTCTATGTTTCATGATAAGATATAATATTCATTGCGAAGTGTTATGCATTCCTCGTCTGCGATTCAAATGAAAGTAAATGCGACACTTCCTTGCAAGGAAATAGCGACTGCAGATGTCTACGTATCGTAGCAATAGAGTTCTAATGCTTCTTAAAACGCGATATCGCATCTCAGTTCTATGTTTCATGCTAAGATATAACATGATTTGCCAAGTGTTATGTATGCCTCGTCTACACTTCAAATGAATGTAAATGCGACACTTCCTTGCAAAGAAATAGCGTTTGCAAATGTCTGCGTTTCGAAGCAATAGAGTTCAAATGCTTCTTAAAACGAGATATTGCATCTCATATTTATGTTTCATGATAAGATATAATATTCATTGCGAAGTGTTATGCATTCCTCGTCTATGATTCAATTGAACGTAAATGCGACACGTCATTGCAAGGAAATAGCGTTTGCAGATGTCTAGGTATCGTAGCAATAGAGTTCTAATGCTTCCTAAAGCGCGATATCGCATCTCATTTCTATGTTTCATGGTAAGATATAATATGATTTGCGAAGTGTTATGTATTCCTCGTCTACGATTCAAATGAAAGTAAATGCGACACTTCCTTGCAAGGAAATAGCGATTGCAGATGTCTACGTATCGTAGCAATAGAGTTCATATGATTCTTAAAACGCGATATCGCATCTCATTTCTATGTTTCATGGTAAGATATAACATGATTTGCGAAGTGTTATGCATTCCTCGTCTACACTTCAAATGAATGAAAATGCGACACTTCCTAGCAAGGAAATGGCGTTTGCAGATGTCTACGTATCGTAGCAATAGAGTTCTAATGCTTCTTAAAACGCGATATCGAATCTCATTTCTATGTTTCATGGTAAGATATAACATGATTTGCGAAGTGTTATGCATTCCTCGTCTACACTTCAAATGAATGAAAATGCGACACTTCCTTGCAAGGAAATAGCGATTGCAGATGTCTACGTATCGTAGCAATAGAGTTCATATGATTCTTAAAACGCGATATCGCATCTCATTTCTATGTTTCATGGTAAGATATAACATGATTTGCGAAGTGTTATGCATTCCTCGTCTACACTTCATATGAATGTAAATGTGACTTTTCCTTGCAAATAAACAGCGTTTGCAGATGTCTACCTATCGTAGCAGTAGAGTTCTAATGCTTCTTAAAACGCGATATCGCATCTCATTTCTATGTTTCATGGTAAGATATAACATGATTTGCGAAGTGTTATGCATTCCTCGTCTACACTTCAAATGAATGAAAATGCGACACTTCCTAGCAAGGAAATAGCGTTTGCAGATGTCTACGTATCGTAGCAATAGAGTTCTAATGCTTCTTAAAACGCGATATCGAATCTCATTTCTATGTTTCATGGTAAGATATAATATTATTTGCGAAGTGTTATGTATTCCTCGTCTACACTTCATATGAATGTTAATGCGACACTTCCTTGCAAGGAAAGAGCGTTTGCAGATGTCTACGTATCGTAGCAATAGAGTTCTTATGATTCTTAAAACGCGATATCGCATCTCATTTCTATGTTTCATCGTAAGATATAACATGATTTGCGAAGTGTTATGCATTCCTCGTCTACACTTCAAATGAATGAAAATGCGACACTTCCTAGCAAGGAAATAGCGTTTGCAGATGTCTAGGTATCGTAGCAATAGTGTTCTAATGCTTCTTAGAACGCGATATCGCATCTCAGTTCTATGTTTCATGCTAAGATATAACATGATTTGCCAAGTGTTATGTATGCCTCGTCTACACTTCAAATTAATGTAAATGCGACACTTCCTTGCAAAGAAATAGCGTTTGCAAATGTCTACGTTTCGAAGCAATAGAGTTCAAATGCTTCTTAAAACGAGATATTGCATCTCATATTTATGTTTCATGATAAGATATAATATTCATTGCGAAGTGTTATGCATTCCTCGTCTATGATTCAAATGAACGTAAATGCGACACGTCATTGCAAGGAAATAGCGTTTGCAGATGTCTAGGTATCGTAGCAATAGAGTTCTAATGCTTCCTAAAACGCGATATCGCATCTCATTTCTATGTTTCATGGTAAGATATAATATGATTTGCGAAGTGTTATGTATTGCTCGTCTACGATTCAAATGAAAGTAAATGCGACACTTCCTTGCAAGGAAATAGCGATTGCAGATGTCTACGTATCGTAGCAAAAGAGTTCATATGATTCTTAAAACGCGATATCGCATCTCATTTCTATGTTTCATGGTAAGATATAACATGATTTGCGAAGTGTTATGCGTTCCTCGTCTACACTTCAAATGAAAGTAAATGCGACATTTCCTTGCAAGGAAATAGCGATTGCAGATGTCTACGTATTGTAGCAATAGAGTTCATATGATTCTTAAAACGCGATATCGCATCTCAGTTCTATGTTTCATGGTAAGATATAATATGATTTGCCAAGTGTTATGTATTCCTCGTCTACACTTCATATGAATGTTAATGCGACACTTCCTTGCAAGGAAAGAGCGTTTGCAGCTGTCTACGTATCGTAGCAATAGAGTTCAAATGCTTCTTAAAACGAGATATTGCATCTCATATTTATGTTTCATGATAAGATATAATATTCATTGCGAAGTGTTATGCATTCCTCGTCTATGATTCAAATGAACGTAAATGCGACACGTCATTGCAAGGAAATAGCGTTTGCAGATGTCTAGGTATCGTAGCAATAGAGTTCTAATGCTTCCTAAAACGCGATATCGCATCTCATTTCTATGTTTCATGGTAAGATATAATATGATTTGCGAAGTGTTATGTATTGCTCGTCTACGATTCAAATGAAAGTAAATGCGACACTTCCTTGCAAGGAAATAGCGATTGCAGATGTCTACGTATCGTAGCAAAAGAGTTCATATGATTCTTAAAACGCGATATCGCATCTCATTTCTATGTTTCATGGTAAGATATAACATGATTTGCGAAGTGTTATGCGTTCCTCGTCTACACTTCAAATGAAAGTAAATGCGACATTTCCTTGCAAGGAAATAGCGATTGCAGATGTCTACGTATTGTAGCAATAGAGTTCATATGATTCTTAAAACGCGATATCGCATCTCAGTTCTATGTTTCATGGTAAGATATAATATGATTTGCCAAGTGTTATGTATTCCTCGTCTACACTTCATATGAATGTTAATGCGACACTTCCTTGCAAGGAAAGAGCGTTTGCAGCTGTCTACGTATCGTAGCAATAGAGTTCTTATGATTCTTAAAACGCGATATCGCATCTCATTTCTATGTTTCATCGGAAGATATAATATGACTTGACAAGTGTTATGTATTCCTTGTCTACACTTCAAATGAATGTAAATGCGACACTTCCTTGCAAGGAAATAGCGTTTGCAGATGTCTAGGTATCGTAGCAATAGAGTTCTAATGCTTCCTAAAACGCGATATCGCATCTCGTTTGTATGTTTCATGGTAAGATATAATATTATTTGCGAAGTGTTATGTATTCCTCGTCTACACTTCATATGAATGTTAATGCGACACTTCCTTGCAAGGAAAGAGCGTTTGCAGATGTCTAGGTATCGTAGCAATAGAGTTCATATGATTCTTAAAACGCGATATCGCATCTCATTTCCATGTTTCATGGTAAGATATAATATGATTTGCGAAGTGTTATGTATTCCTCGTCAACACTTCAAATGAATGTAAATGCGACACTTCCTAGCAAAGAAATAGCGTTTGCAGATGTCTACGTATCGTAGCATTACCTTTCTAATGCTTCTTGTGACGTCAGGCGTGCCGCCTGCCACCCTCTCAACGCAACACAGCAACCACCCTCACGCGCCTGCACCACAGGCAACACCCAGGCGCAACTCGCCGTCTCACTCAGGCCAAGGGCTACGACCATCGACTCGCTCGCACCCGCAGAGGTGCTCGCCGTCTCTCTCACTCCAAGGGACGTACCCTCCGTCTCACTCGCACCCGCAGAGGTGCTCGCCGTCTCTCTCACTCCAAGGGACCTACCCTCCGTCTCACTCGCACCCGCAGAGGTGTTCGCCACCTCTCTCGCTCCAAGGGCAACACACTCTGTCCCACTCGCACCGAGGACCTCGGGCGCCATCTCGCTCGCACCAAGGACCATGTGCGCTGTCTCGCTCCCACTCAAGGAGTCACCCACCGTCTCACTCTTACCTGCAGGGAAACTCGTCCTCTCGCTCACTCCAGGGACGTACCAGGAGAATCAACCTCTACGAGATCCGACGACGGGAACCCTCACCGTACAAAGGACTCTACGATTTCACCATCCCAGATCTGCCATGCCCAAAATATTGTTTCTAAGATTATTAATTAACATTATATATATACTCTTACATTCTAAGTTCTGTATTCCTAGCTCATAGAATTGACACGACACAACTTTATAACGACACAAACAACACACATTTTACATTTAAGGCGTAATTTCTAATTTCATACGTGTACCTCTATATTCATAAGTTGCGCTAATTAAGTAAGCCGCGACGCGCGAAATCGCGACCGCCTCAGCGGCACGCGCCGCTAGCCCCACCACGCAACGCCGAGACCCCACTCCGGCGTCCACATACTCCCACCTACGTTCGCACGCGACCGAAGCGCTCCGAGAGTCAGGGAGGTCGCAGACGCATCTTGGGAGACACAGTTAGTCTCCACAGTCAATCAGAGACATTTAGTCTCCACAGTCAATCAGAGACAGTTAATCTCTACAGTCAATTACAGACAGTCATGACGGACAGTCAGACACAGTCAGTCAGTACCGTCAGTACGGTACAGTTCTATCTCGCCTTCGGGCACTTCTAATTCCAAGTCTCTTCCAAGTCGCGCCTTAGGGCCGTCGCGCAGCCTCGATGAGGTTCCTAGTTCTAAAGTCTTTGTTCTAATTCCTAATTCATAGTTAACCTAGTCTTAATACTTAGAAATAATTGTTCTTGTACTCTTTGATTTAGAATATACTTTATTATTTTTCTACCACATCAAGTTCTAGTTCATTCCATCTCCATTTCTAAATTCAATTTTATTTTAATACAAATTCTTCCAAGTTCGTAACAACTTGAGTGTTTATAAACGAACTCTTCGCGCCGGGAGGAAGAATTTAATCCATTATCTCGTGCGGAATACGTTGGTAAAACGCCAGAATTCTTCGTTCATCGACGGACGGCGATATTCATCGCAGCTTCCACCGTCACAACGCCGATTCCAGCCAGCCGTACGCCGACTCCTCCCCCGAGAACGACCTTCGACGATCGCCACATCTGAAAGTAGAAGAGGGAAATCAGCGAAAGGTAAGTAAAATCCCTCCTTACACGCGTTCGCGATTGTTTACGGTGCCCGCGTCTTTCCAGAATCGACGGACCCGGTCATACGCGTTTTATACCGGACCGAATTCGCGACTAAAAGGCTTGTGTCATTCAGCCTCCTGGGATACGAATAATTTGTTCGCCAGGACGTGACATTCTTAAAACGCGATATCGCTTCTCATTTCTATCTTTCATGGTAAGATATAATATGATTTGCGAAGTGTCATGTATTCCTCTTCTACACTTCAAATGAATGTAAATGTGACACTTCCTTGCAAGGAAACAGCGTTTGCAGATGTCTACCTATCGTAGCAGTAGAGTTCTAATGCTTCTTAAAACGCGATATCGCATCTCATATCTATGTTTCATGGTAAGATATAATATTCATTGCGAAGTGTTATGCATTCCTCGTCCACGATTCAAATGAATGAAAATGCGACACTTCCTTGCAAGGAAATAGCGTTTGCAGATGTCTAGGTATCGTAGCAATAGAGTTCTAATGCTTCCTAAAACGCGATATCGCATCTCATTTCTATGTGTCATGGTAAGATATAATATTCATTGCGAAGTGTTATGTATTCCTCGTCTGCACTTCAAATGAATGTAAATGCGACACTTCCTTGCAAGGAAATAGGGTCTGCAGATGTCTAGGTATCGTAGCAATAGAGTTCAAATGCTTCTTAAAACGAGATATTCCATCTCATATCTATGTTTCATAATAAGATATAATATTCATTGCGAAGTGTTATGCATTCCTCGTATACGATTTAAATGAATGTAAATGCGACACTTCCTTGCTAAGAAACAGCGTCTGCAGATGTCTAGGTATCGTAGCAATAGAGTTAAAATGCTTGTTAAAACAAGATATTGCATCTCATATCCATGTTTCATGATAAGATATAATATTCATTGCGAAGTGTTATGCATTCCTCATCTACGATTCAAATGAATGTAAATGCGACACTTCCTTGCATGGAAATAGCGTTTGCAGATGTCTAGGTATCGTAGCAATAGATTTCTAATGCTTCTTAAAACGCGATATCGCATCTCATTTCTATGTTTCATGGTAAGATATAATTTGATTTGCGAAGTGTCATGTATTCCTCGTCTACACTTCAAGTGAATGTAAATGCGACACTTCCTTGCCAGGAAATAGCGTCTGCAGATGTCTAGGTATCGTAGCAATAGAGGTCAAATGCTTCTTAAAACGAGATATTGGATCTCATATCTATGTTTCATGATAAGATATAATATTCATTGCGAAGTGTTATGCATTCCTCGTATACGATTCAAATGAGTGTAAATGCGACACTTCCTTGCAAGGAAATAGCGTTTGCAGATGTCTACGAATCGTAGCAGTGGAGTTCTAATGCTTCTTAAAACGCGATATCGCATCTCATTTCTATGTTTCATGGCAAGATATAATATGATTTGCGATGTGTCATGTATTCCTCGTCTACACTTCAAATGAATGTAAATGCGACACTTCCTTGCTAGGAAACAGCGTCTGCAGATGTCTAGGTATCGTAGCAATAGAGTTCAAATGCTTCTTAAGACGAGATATTGCATCTCATATCTATGTTTCATGATAAGATATACTATTCATTGCGAAGTGTTATGCATTCCTCGTAAACGATTCAAATGAATGTAAATGCGACACTTCCTTGCAAGGAAATAGCGTTTGCAGTTGTTTACGTATCGTAGCAGTAGAGTTCTTATGATTCTTAAAACGCGATATGGCATCTCATTTCTATGTTTCATGGTAAGATATAATATGATTTGCGAAGTGTTATGTATTCCTTGTCTACACTTCAAATGAATGTAAATGCGACACTTCCTCGCTAGGAAATAGCGTTTGCAGATGTCTACGTATCGTAGCAATAGAGTTCTTATGATTCTTAAAACGCGATAGCGCATCTCACTTCTATGTTTTATGGTAGAATATAATATGATTTGCGAAGTGTTATGTATTCCTCGTCTACACTTCATATGAATGTAAATGCGACACTTCCTTGCAAGGAAATAGCGTCTCCAGATGTCTAGGTATCGTAGCAATAGAGTTCAAATGCTTCTAAAAACGAGATATTGCATCTCATATCTATGTTTCATGATAAGATATAATATTCATTGCGAAGTGTTATGCATTCCTCGTCTACGATTCAAATGAATGTAAATGCGACACTTCCTTGCAAGGAAATAGTGTTTGCAGATGTATAGGTATCGTAGCAATAGAGTTCAAATGCTTCTTAAAACGAGATATTGCATCTCATATCTATGTTTCATGATAAGATATAATATTCATTGCGAAGTGCTATGCATTCCTCGTAAACGATTCAAATAAATGTAAATGCGGCACTTCCTTGCAAGGAAATAGCGTTTGCAGATGTCTACGTATCGAAGCAATAGAGTTCAAATGCTTCTTTAAAAGCGATATCGAATCTCATTTCTATGTTTCATGGTAAGATATAATATGATTTGCGAAGTGTTATGTATTCCTCGTCTACACTTCAAATGAATGTAAATGCGACACTTCCTTGCTAGGAAATAGCGTTTGCAAATGTCTACATATCGTAGCAATAGAGTTCTAATGCTTCTTAAAACGCGATATCGCATTTCATTTCTATGTTTCATGGTAAGATATAATATGATTTGCGAAGTGTCATGTATTCCTCGTCTACACTTCAAATGATTGTAAATGCGACACTTCCTTGCTAGGAAACAGCGTCTGCAGATGTCTAGGTATCGTAGCAATAGAGTTCAAATGCTCCTTAAAACGAGATATTGCATCTCATATCTTTGTTTCATGATAAGATATAATATTCATTGCGAAGTGTTATGCATTCCTCGTATACGATTCAAATGAGTGTAAATGCGACACTTCCTTGCAAGGAAATAGCGTTTGCAGATGTCTACGTATCGTAGCAATAGAGTTCTTATGATTCTTAAAACTTGATATCGCATCTCATTTCTATGTTTCATGGTAAGATATAATATGATTTGCGAAGTGTTATGTATTCCCCGTCTACACTTCAAATGAATGTAAATGCGACACTTCCTTGCTAGGAAATAGTGTCTGGAGATGTCTAGGTATCGTAGCGATAGAGTTCTAATGCTTCATAAAACGCGATATCGCATCTCATTTCTATATTTCATGGAAAGATATAATATGATTTGCGAAGTGTCATGTATTCCCCGTCTACACTTCAAATGAATGTAAATGCGACACTTCCTTGCTACGAAATAGTGTCTGGAGATGTCTAGGTATCGTAGCGATAGAGTTCTAATGCTTCATAAAACGCGATATCGCATCTCATTTCTATATTTCATGGAAAGATATAATATGATTTGCGAAGTGTCATGTATTCCTCGTCTACACTTCAAATGAATGTAAATGCGACACTTCCTTGCAAGGAAATAGCGTTTGCAGATGTCTACGTATCGTAGCAATAGATTTCTAATGCTTCTTAAAACTCGATATCGGATCTCATTCCTATGTTTCATGGTAAGATATAATATTCATTGCGAAGTGTTATGCATTCCTCGTCTACGATTCAAATGAATGTAAATGCGACACATCCTTGCAAGGAAATAGTGTTTGCAGATGTCTAGGTATCGTAGCAATAGAGTTCAAATGCTTCTTAAAACGAGATATTGCATCTCATTTCTATGTTTCATGATAAGATATAATATTCATTGCGAAGTGTTATGCATTCCTCGTCTGCGATTCAAATGAAAGTAAATGCGACACTTCCTTGCAAGGAAATAGCGATTGCAGATGTCTACGTATCGTAGCATTAGCTTTCTAATGCTTCTTAAAACGCGATATCGCGTCTCATTTCTATCTTTCATGGTAAGATATAATATGATTTGCGAAGTGTCATGTATTCCTCTTCTACACTTCAAATGAATGTAAATGTGACTCTTCCTTGCATGGAAACAGCGTTTGCAGATGTCTACCTATCGTAGCAGTAGAGTTCTAATGCTTTTTAAAACGCGATATCGCATCTCATTTCCATGTTTCATGGTAAGATATAATATGATTTGCGAAGTGTTATGTATTCCTCGTCTACACTTCAAATGAATGTAATTGCGACACTTCCTTGCAAGGAAATAGCGATTGCAGATGTCTACGTATCGTAGCAATAGAGTTCATATGATTCTTAGAACGGGATATTGCATCTCATATCTATGTTTCATGATATGATATAATATTCATTGCGAAGTGTTATGCATTCCTCGTCTACGATTCAAATGAATGTAAATGCGACACTTCCTTGCAAGGAAATAGCGTTTGCAGATGTCTACCTATCGTAGCAATAGAGATCTTATGATTCTTAAAACTTGATATCGCATCTCATTTCTATGTTTCATGGTAAGATATAATATGATTTGCGAAGTGTTATGTATTCCTCGTCTACACTTCAAATGAATGTAAATGCGACACTTCCTTGCTAGGAAATAGTGTCTGGAGATGTCTAGGTATCGTAGCGATAGAGTTCTAATGCTTCATAAAACGCGATATCGCATCTCATTTCTATGTTTCATGGTAGGATATAATATGATTTGCGAAGTGTTATGTATTCCTCGTCTACACTTCAAATGAATGTAAATGCGACACTTCCTTGCTAGGAAATAGTGTCTGGAGATGTCTAGGTATCGTAGCGATAGAGTTCTAATGCTTCATAAAACGCGATGTCGCATCTCATTTCTATGTTTCATGGTAAGATATAATATGATTTGCGAAGTGTTATGTATTCCTCGTCTACACTTCATATGAATGTAAATGCGACACTTCCTTGCAAGGAAATAGCGTTTGCAGATGTCTACGTATCGAAGCAGTAGAGTCCTAATGCTTCTTTAAAAGCGATATCGAATCTCATTTCTATGTTTCATGGTAAGATATAATATGATTTGCGAAGTGTTATGTATTCCTCGTCTACACTTCAAATGAATGTAAATGCGACACTTCCTTGCAAGGAAATAGCGTTTGCAGATGTCTACGTATCGAAGCATTAGAGCTCAAATGCTTCTTAAAACGAGATATTGCATCCCATATCTATGTTACATGATAAGATATAATATTCATTGCAAAGTGTTATGCATTCCTCGTCTACACTTCAAATGAATGTAAATGCGACACTTCCTTGCTAGGAAATAGTGTCTGGAGATGTCTAGGTATCGTAGCGATAGAGTTCTAATGCTTCATAAAACGCGATATCGCATCTCATTTCTATGTTTCATGGAAAGATATAATATGATTTGCGAAGTGTCATGTATTCCTCGTCTACACTTCAAATGAATATAAATGCGACACTTCCTTGCAAGGAAATAGCGTTTGCAGATGTCTACGTATCGTAGCAATAGATTTCTAATGCTTCTTAAAACTCGATATCGGATCTCATTTCTATGTTTCATGGTAAGATATAATATTCATTGCGAAGTGTTATGCATTCCTCGTCTACGATTTAAATGAATGTAAATGCGACACTTACTTGCAAGGAAATAGTGTTTGCAGATGTCTAGGTATCGTAGCATTAGAGTTCAGATGCTTCTTAAAACGAGATATTGCATCTCATATCTATGTTTCTTGATAAGATATAATATTCATTGCGAAGTGTTATGCATTCCTCGTATACGATTCAAATGAGTGTAAATGCGACACTTCCTCGCTAGGAAGTAGCGCTTGCAGATGTCTACGTATCGTAGCAATAGATTTCTAATGCTTCTTAAAACTCGATATCGGATCTCATTTCTATGTTTCATGGTAAGATATAATATTCATCGCGAAGTGTTATGCATTCCTCGTCTACGATTCAAATGAATGTAAATGCGACACTTCCTTGCAAGGAAATAGTGTTTGCAGATGTCTAGGTATCGTAGCATTAGAGTCCAGATGCTTCTTAAAACGAGATATTGCATCTCATATCTATGTTTCTTGACAAGATATAATATTCATTGCGAAGTGTTATGCATTCCTCGTATACGATTCAAATGAGTGTAAATGCGACACTTCCTCGCTAGGAAGTAGCGCTTGCAGATGTCTACGTATCGTAGCAATAGATTTCTAATGCTTCTTAAAACTCGATATCGGATCTCATTTCTATGTTTCATGGTAAGATATAATATTCATCGCGAAGTGTTATGCATTCCTCGTCTACGATTCAAATGAATGTAAATGCGACACTTCCTTGCAAGGAAATAGTGTTTGCAGATGTCTAGGTATCGTAGCATTAGAGTCCAGATGCTTCTTAAAACTTGATATCGCATCTCATTTCTATGTTTCATGGTAAGATATAATATTCATTGCAAAGTGTTATGCATTCCTCGTCTGCGATTCAAATGAAAGTAAATGCGACACTTCCTTGCAAGGAAATAGCGATTGCAGATGTCTACGTATCGTAGCATTAGCTTTCTAATGCTTCTTAAAACGCGATATCGCGTCTCATTTCTATCTTTCATGGTAAGATATAATATGATTTGCGAAGTGTCATGTATTCCTCTTCTACACTTCAAATGAATGTAAATGTGACTCTTCCTTGCAAGGAAACAGCGTTTGCAGATGTCTACCTATCGTAGCAGTAGAGTTCTAATGCTTTTTAAAACGCGATATCGCATCTCATTTCCATGTTTCATGGTAAGATATAATATGATTTGCGAAGTGTTATGTATTCCTCGTCTACATTTCAAATGAATGTAATTGCGACACTTCCTTGCAAGGAAATAGCGATTGCAGATGTCTACGTATCGTAGCAATAGAGTTCATATGATTCTTAGAACGGGATATTGCATCTCATATCTGTGTTTCATGATATGATATAATATTCATTGCGAAGTGTTATGCATTCCTCGTCTACGATTCAAATGAATGTAAATGCGACACTTCCTTGCAAGGAAATAGCGTTTGCAGATGTCTACGTATCGTAGCAATAGAGATCTTATGATTCTTAAAACTTGATATCGCATCTCATTTCTATGTTTCATGGTAAGATATAATATGATTTGCGAAGTGTTATGTATTCCTCGTCTACACTTCAAATGAATGTAAATGCGACACTTCCTTGCTAGGAAATAGTGTCTGGAGATGTCTAGGTATCGTAGCGATAGAGTTCTAAAGCTTCTTAAAACGCGATGTCGCATCTCATTTCTATGTTTCATGGTAAGATATAATATGACTTGCGAAGTGTTATGTATTCCTCGTCTACACTTCATATGAATGTAAATGCGACACTTCCTTGCAAGGAAATAGCGTTTGCAGATGTCTACGTATCGAAGCAATAGAGTCCTAATGCTTCTTTAAAAGCGATATCGAATCTCATTTCTATGTTTCATGGTAAGATATAATATGATTTGCGAAGTGTTATGTATTCCTCGTCTACACTTCAAATGAATGTAAATGCGACACTTCCTTGCAATTAAATAGCGTTTGCAGATGTCTACGTATCGAAGCATTAGAGTTCAAATGCTTCTTAAAACGAGATATTGCATCCCATATCTATGTTTCATGATAAGATATAATATTCATTGCAAAGTGTTATTCATTCCGCGTCTACACTTCAAATGAATGTAAATGCGACACTTCCTTGCTAGGAAATAGTGTCTGGAGATGTCTAGGTATCGTAGCGATAGAGTTCTAATGCTTCATAAAACGCGATATCGCATCTCATT